>NW_022589735.1:18530961-18738321 GCF_004348235.1 Phoca vitulina
GAAGGAAGGAAGGAAGGAAGGAAGGAAGGAAGGAAGGAAGGAAGGAAGGAAGGAAGGAAGAAAAAGAAAGATAGAAAGAAAGAAAGAAAAGAAGAGACGAAAAGAAAGAAAAGGAAGGAAGGAAGGAAGGAAGGAGGGAGAGAGGAAGAGGCAGTTGGCTATGGAAGCCTGGCATTTGGTGGGAGAAATCTGGACTAAGAATACAAATTAGGCAATATCAGTATATAGATGGTAGTTGGTTGGCACAGCATAAATGACTCTGCAGGTGAGGGATTATAGAGAAGACAGAGAGCTGAAGACTGTGTTGAAGACCCTTGTTTTTCCTCACCCAAAAAAGCAAAAGGTGAGGGAGAAGACACTATTTCAAAGAGTTTAGTCATGCATCTTAATGTTAGAAGGCTCTTTTATAGCTACATACAATTGGTAGTTACTTAAGTCCCCTCATTTTCAGAAGAATCAGTACTAATGAAGCTAACACCTTATTTATTTGTTTGCTAAGCATCAGCTGCTCGTCCCAGCTGATCTAAATCTGGACAAAATAAATTCAGGAAATGGCAGAGTTGAGCTCCTCTGAAGGGCATTGTGCCTTAGCATAACACCCTTTAAGAACTCCCAAAGACTCTATTCAGCCACCTGGTGTTTGAGAAACTGATAGGCCTACTCCACAGAGTATCTTGATTCTGATGAAGGCTCCTCAAGGAAGCCACAAGCCTGAGTTTCCATCATTCAGCCTACCAGGCATCCACCCTGGAAATATGGACAAATCATTTATTCATTGCTATCCCTCTGCAGGAGCCAAGACAGCCTCCTCAATGATTCCAAACTCCTGGCACTGAGACCTCAGTAGTCCCTCTCATACTGAATAGGGCTGACCTGTATAACAAATAGAATACTTGGGAAATGATGATGTGTGACTGCAGAGCCCAGGTCATCAAAGATATCAGGGCTTCTACCTTGCTGTCTCTTGAATTATTTGCTTGGGGGAAGCCAGCTGCCATGTTTCAAGGACACGCACGCAGCTCTAGAGAGAAAAGCCACGTGGCAAGGGGTTGATGCCTCCTGGCAACAAAAGCAAGGAACTGAGACCTCCTATCAACAGCCATGTGAGTGAACCATCTTGAAAGCAGATCTTCAGCCCCATTCAACCCTTCGAATGATGGCAGCCTTGACCAACAACTTTATGGCAACTCTAGGAAAGACCCTTAGCCATAACCAACCCAGCTAAGCTGTTTCCGGATTCTCCATCTACAGAATTGGGAGCAATAAAGATTTATTGTTGTTGTTCTAAGCTGCTAAATTATAGGGTGATTTGTTATATAGCAATAGATAATGAATACCTTCAGAGTCTTTATTTTCCTCTTTTTTTTAGATTTATTCATTTATTTTTAGAGAGAGACAGAGGGAGAGCGAAAGTGAGGGGAGGGGCAGAGGGAGAAGGAGAGAAAGAATCCTCAAGCAGACTCTGCACTGAGCAGGGAGCCTGATGCAGGGCTCAATTCTAGGACCCTAAAATCAGGACCTGAGCTGAAATCGAGTTGGTCGCTTAACCGACTGAGCTACATAGACACCCCACTCCTATCTCTTTTTTTACCCTCTATATACACACTTGCTTTGGGGTTTGCTTAATTCACAGGAGGATGGAGGTTAGAATAGTGGTTCTCAACCTTGGCTGCATAATGGAATTTACTTAGGAACCCCCGAGATTCAGATTGCTTGGGTCTGGGATACAGCTTGATGTCAGGGTTGAGTCAAAGTTATTATGTGCAAACAATGTACTATCAGATTTCAGACAAGATAGGAAGCAAATCTCAGCTGCCAAACTTTGCTTCTTTCCAAAAGTATTGAAAGGCAAAGTAAGTGTTTCATGGGTCAGAGTGTTCTCGACATAGACACTGCGGTAAGGGTCAGCAATGAAGGTACGTCTGTCATTTGCTGGTAATCCATACAGAGCAAATAAAGCTGTGATAGGAAAAGCCAGGTAAATGTGGACTGTTTCCACCTGACCTCAGCCTAGACCACTTAACACATGCCGCTGGGAGCCTACAGTTTCATGAGGAATAACCTGCGCTATCGTCCCTTCTTGCAAACTTCTACTGCATTCAGTCCTCCTGTGCTCCCACCCACATACAAACCACATCCGTTATCAGTTAAGATACTTTAGATGGCAAATTAAAGGAAACTCAAACCACCCAGCTTAAAAATAAAAATGTATTCTATGGAATGATACAAAGCTCAATGGTAGGACATTCCAGAATTGTGTGAGTAGTTCATTGACATCACACACACAGATTCATTCCCTTTCTGTTATACTCAGGTGTATCCTGATGGACACAAACAGCTGCCTCAGCTCCAGGTATGAAGACATAAGGACAGAAGAAGAGAGAATGTCTTTTCCAATATTCGCCTTTTATCAGGAAAGAAAAAACAAAAACAAAAAAAACAAAAACCCTTTCCCTCTCTCTCTCTCTCTCTCTCTCACACACAACTTCCCACACATCTCATCAGTGTGAAAAATGAATTACGTACTCATTCCAACCAATCAACAGGAAAGAGAATAGGAAAACATGAGGCCAGGATTTACCCCACAGAACCAGATAGTATCACACATAGACACACACACACCCTTCATATTATCAACATCAATATATTATAATCCATCAATTACAATACTTTCCATTGCATAGAACAGATACAGGTCAGTTAGCTAGTGTGTGTTACAAAACACACAAGCACAAAATCCCAGTGGCATAATACAAAAATCATGTATTTCTCAGAAATCTGCAGGTTAGCCTTAGTTGTTTGGCTCTGTTCAGAGAGACGCACTCCCACATCTGTGCTTCTTTTGATGGTCGGCTAATCCAGGCTGGGCTTTGCTATGTGACCTTGAAGCTGCGAGTACAGCTGAGCCCTGCTCCCCACTGCAGGCTGGGCTGAGCTCTCTTCCATATATATTCATTCTGAGGCACTGGTGAAGGAGCAGGAGGTACCCAAGGAAGCTTTCTCATGGCAATAGCAGAAGCACAAGAAGACAGGCAGAGAAATAGGATGCCTCCTAAGGTCTAGATTCAGAACTGACACATTATTATTTCTACCCACATTCCCTAGGACGAAGCAAGTTCATCATCGTCAAGCCCAAAGTCAAGACATGAGGAAGTATGCGCATACCATTTCTACTGGGAAAGACTACAAAATCCCATGGCAAGGAGTTTGAATATAAGAAGAGGTTAAGACTCAGAACGCCTGGGTGGCTCAGTCAGTTAAGCGTCTTCCTTCAGCTCAGGTCATGATCCCGGGGTCCTGGGATCAAGTCCCGCATTGGGCTCCCTGCTCGGCAGGGAGCCTGCTTCTCCCTCTCCCTCTGCCTGCCACCCTGCCTACTTGCTCTCTCTCTCTCTTTCAAATAAATAAGTAAAATCTTAAAAAAAAAAGGAGAGGTTAAGACTCAAGGCCAGTATCTCTATCTACCACAGATAGTAAGTGAATCTGTCTTTGGTCACCAAAAATAAAATTATTAGAAAAGTCCTGAGGATTCACACAATTAAGGGAAACATAATCATCAGGCTTAGAAAGTAAATATCTCTGAAAAACCAAGAAGCTGAAAGCACGATCATTTTTAGCAGCAATCTGCCAGGATGCCTCACCACTGGATACTCTGTCACTGCTGTTTATGTGAAGGAAGCCCTGCTGTCCTTTCTTTTATTTACTCATTCAAAATTTAACGTTCTTGCCAGAAACATCCAATCAGCTGATAGATGATATAGCTCATGGCCAAGCGCTATTACCAGGATCAGGGAAGAGAGGACATAACCTTCTGCGTTTCCATATTGGTTACCTCCACCAACACTGCTCCTAATTAAACATTCTCCCAAGATACAAAGAGACTTAGATGCCAGAGAGAAAAATACACCACAGTCAGGTGGTTGCTCTAAAATGGAATGTGAAAGGGATTCTATGAATAGATAAAATACATTTCATTCTATCAAAACATCCCCCACACACACAAAGGGAGGTACTTCCCGCTCAACAGCAGGAGGGTGAAACTTTGGATCCTTCATGATAAATCACCTGAGACTGAGTCAGCATTTCCCAGGAATACACATTCAAACAAGAGTTTCTTTTGGACACAGAGGAAAGAGATCTGTTAGCCTCGCAAACCTTCTTTGTTTTTGGGCCGCTGAATAGACTTAAGGAAATTCAATATGTTTCCAGTTTTACACTCAGCATTTAAATAATCTAATATACATGCAAAAGATATATGGTTACCTCACGTACAAACAGGCTCAGGAAAAACCATGGGGCCTCGAAAATGTCCTCACAGGAAAGGCTTTTTTATGCCTAGAGATCTACACTAATGGGATAGGTCTTCGATTCTACTCAGGGCTTTGGGAGATCTATACATTCAAATCACTATTATTATGCTTAAATAACATAATTGCACTCAAGGGACTGAAACTGCAGTATCAGATTAGGTCATAAGATTAATGGATTTGGAGGATCTCATTTTTTTTTTCTCCCTAATTCACTTTCGCATATTACAGCAATGACAAATACACCAAAGAAGGCTGGTTGAATAAACAGCAAGTTTTATTAAATGTTTATAGTAAATCAAGTCTATGTCCCCAGACAGTCATTTGGTTAGTGAAGAGAAGTGGAGAGGGAGCAGAAAGGAAATTAGAAAAAGGAAAGGAGGGGGAGAAGGAGAGTCAGGGAAGGAGGGAGGCAGGGAGAGAAGGAAAGGAAGAGAGAGGAGCGTCCGTCCATCACCTCACTGAGCTGAGCACACGGTGGTTCTCCAGCTCATTCAAGCCTTATTTAGGGTTGGAATATGGGCGCAGATCAAGTGTATCTTCTTAGGCAATTTTCTTCTTAGGCAATTGGGGCCATAGGTACATTATGGCTCTTGGTTAACCATATTCACACATGCCCAGGCTCCTAGGATCCCAGCCTGCTCTTTTTTTTTTTCCGGAAGCCAGAGCAAGAATATGCTCATCACAGGTGCTCAAGCTAATATGAGTTGAGAGAAGGGAATGCAGAGGTAGGGCAGTATTCTTTTGTTTTGTTTTATTTTGTTTTATTAACATATAATGTTATTATTTGTTTCAGGGGTACAGGTCTGTGATTCATCGGTCTTACACAATTCACAGCACTCACCATAGCACATACTCTCCCCAATGTCCATCACTCAGCCACCCCATCCCTCCCACCCCCCTCCACTCTAGCAACCCTCAGTTTGTTTCCTGAGATGAAGAGTCAGAGGTAGGGCAGTATTCTTAAGACTATGACTTCTCAGGGTGCCTGGATGGCTCCGTTGGTTAAGCATCTGCCTTTGGCTCAGGTCATGATCTCAGGGTCCTGGGATCGAGTCCTGGGTCAGGCTCCCTGCTCAGCGGGGAGCCTGCTTCTCCCCCTCCCTCTGCCTGCAGCTCTCTCTCTCTCTCTCTGTCAAATAAATGAATAAAATCTTTAAAAAAAAAAAAAAAAAAAGGACTATGACTTCTCACCTAAACAAACTTCTGGGCCACTGTGGTTTTGTTCCTGAGCACCACCCTCTTACTGGAGGACTGTCCCCATATAAGCTCTTTGGCCTTCAATTACTCCTGCCAATATTCAGGACAGCCCCACTTCCCTTCCCTCCAGACTCTTCTACTAGAGATAGCAAAAGAAATACAAACCACTATTTTCTGTATTGAGAGTGGTAACAGACACAGGCATCTCAAGACTCATAATGAAGAAGCTTGCCCTACAATGCCCCGGAAAGTTACCCTCTATAGAAAGGAGAATGAATGAAGGAAATTTATCGCATTCAGTTGTATGATCTGATCAAATCCTGGCATGGTTTGGAGTCTCCATCAGTAAAATTAATGGCTTCCTAATTTAGGCTATTTTTAAGTTGCTCCATTATATATAACTATTTTTGCATATATACACTTAAATAGGCCATCTAGTTCTAATTAGATCTAAATGAGAGTGGAGAAAATGGCTGAAATATCCACAATTTATGCTCAATAAACTGCAATAATTAAATTGTCTGAATAGGTCCTTGTCGAGAAAAAAAAAACTTTCTATTAAAAACGAGGTACCCATTTTTTTTATCTAAAGTTAAGAGCAAAGATTCCACATAACTAGTTAAAGCGTCATTCCTTCTCTATTTTCGACTAAAATTGGACAGGGTTTGAAATCATTTTACTTCTAGCCTGGACAACTCACCAACAAATTACAGTTTTCAATGGTCATTACCGATGTTGGATTTTAGATCTCGATTGCCCTGGTGCTAAAAAATCCTGATTTTAAAAGAAACTTTCCTCTTTTTTTTTTTAAGATTGTATTTATTTGACAGAGAGAGACACAACGAGAGAGGGAACACAAGCAGGGGGAGTGGGAGAGGGAGAAGCAGGCTTCCCGCTGAGCAGGGAGCCCGATGCGGGGCTCGATCCCAGGATTCTGGGATCATGACCTGAGCCAGAGGCGGATGCGTAACGACTGAGCCACCCAGGCGCCCAAAACTTTCCCTTTTTTAACTCCAGAAAACCAGTGAGTAAATATAAAATTCTTCCTTTCTTGTTTTTGAAAGCTTAGACCCTCCAAAAGAATCTTCATCATCATGCTATTCCTTAATTTATTCCAATAAATGTTCCTACAAGATTCAGATTTACTCAATTATTCACAAGCTTTACCTCTACTATTCAAATTCCTGCCAAATTCCAAATTAATTCTATTCAGCATTATTTTCTATAGTCAAACAGTGAAAGGATATTGTCTAAATGCTAATCCACTGTTTATTCATTTTCTTCATACAGCTTCAGTCCCCCAGAGGTTGACATTTCAATAAAACCTTAAAAGGGATTATAATGCTGCCTCTGTTATATTTTGTTTTCTCGAAGAAAATAAATTTAAAACTTTCCCACCTTTAACCCTTTAAAAAATTAGAAAGTAGCCTATCTCTCTTCCTCCTCCAGAAAACTGGCTTTGAATATGGAATTAATTCCAAGTCTCTGGGATAAAAACCAGTCCCCGGGTAACAGAAAATGATTCTGATAGATTATTGCAAAAGCTTTCCAATAATTTGTTTTCCTTAAAACAATCTGATCACCCTCATGCTCATAGGATGCTAAAGCAGAAAGTCCCATATGTGCTTAAAGCAATATTCACAAGATCCTTGGATTTTTTTTTTTTTTCCTACAGCCTTTGGGTTTACCTGTCACTGAAGGTAATCAGTGCAGAGAGGATTGGAAACGAAGTCCATGATGTGATTGTTCAGAACATTACAAATTGAGAAGACAGGTTGAAATTTTAGTCATGACTGGGGGAAAGAAAACTTAATATGCAGGAGCTAATTAATATGAAAACAACTAATTGAATTAAGAGCTCTATGTAGCCGACTTGCTAAAATAAAGGGTTTTTTTTCTCTTTTAAGATTTTATTTATTTATTTGAGAGAGAGAGCGAGCATAAGCAGGGGGAGTGGCAGGCAGAGGGAGAAGGAGAAGCAGGCTCCCCACCGAGCAGGGAGCCCAACCAGGGATCGATCCCAGGACCTTGGGACCATGACCTGAGCCTAAGGCAGATGCTTAACCAACTGAGCCACCCAGGTGCCCCTAAAATAAAGCAGGTTATAGGAAAGCCCCGAAATCAATCCTATTCTCCTCGTGCCCTCATCGTCCAATCTTCATGCAGGCAGAGTCTGAGTGTTGGGTGTGGTCTACAACTCTCCATGCTTTCAAGTGTGTTCCATCAAGTAGTTCGTACAATTATACAGATCAGATGTGCTTTACAGATTATTAGGGCTTCACTGCCTCTCTGGCATCCAGATGTTCAGAGCTCAGTCAGTCGTACCAAGGGAAAAAACCCCTGTGGCCACGGTGTTTTAAAATCTGCATTCACCCCCGCAGTTGGTGAGCATGAAGAAACTTAGATTTGTGGAAGGAATGAAATTGCCTCCCAGAGGACAGCTATTGGCTCAGCAAACAAATATCCCGTTTCGATCAATGAGGTACTCCAAAGCCAGGGTAAACCACCCTTTCTAGAACCCTGTCAGTCAGTTCAGGAATTCAAAATCCAGAAAAATGTTGAAAGTAGAAATCAATTTGCTCCTCCAGCTTCATGGTGGACTGCCCACAGGCAAAGTGTGTATTTGGAGACAGAATACTTTGCTACCACTTCTAATTTAATTTGTGTCAGGCTATGTCCTACAGGCAGTGAAGTAAGGAAGCCAGGAGATGGCCCGAAACCACAAGTCCAGTTAGGGAAAAAAGAGTAGCACCTGGAGATTTATAACCATGACAAGTTAGCCAGGAACAGGGGGGAGTGCAAGACCTGACCGCAGACTAGGGAAGGGAGAGAACATACAGTATCACATGACAGGTGTTTTAAGGGTGAAGACGAGTATTAGGTGCCTAACTTTTACCAGGCTTTCATGGCCCCACCTAACTCAGAAATACAGTCCAGCCATGTGCCCAAGATAGGATATAAGTGGATTAGAAAATTGGATTTCATGAACACAAGACAGTCTTTGACACATCAGTCTCGAATTTAAATGATTTTACATTTATCCATCCATCAAAGCTTCATACAAATCCAACACTCCTATGAAAGTTTTCTGTCCCACCTCAGTCAGAGGAAGATCTGCCCAGCTTCTGAACACAAACACTAACCTCTCATTTCACAAATAACCCCACTTTGGGATTTCTCTTTATTGTTATCCTATTGGCTATCCAATTTTCATGTTGTTTTTGACATTCTAAGAGTAGAAGTTTTGTAGAAGTAGGTCATGTGCCACTTATCTGCCACGTATAGGCAGGGAGTATGATGTATCTCTAGTTCAGACACATGTAAATACACACACACACATACATGCGTGCAAGTGCGCTGCCTCTGTCCCTGACTCCGATTACTCAGATTAGGTATTTTACAAGAATATGGAGAGTGAGGGCATGCAGATTAGGATGTGTAAAACTAAGCTACTATTGCTAAACAATGTTGGGCTTACAAATGCAAAGGTCAGTGTTTGCAAAACCAGAACTCCAACAGATGTCGACCACAGCCTATCTCCCCAATGGACTTTTTTCCCCCCAAGATTTTATTTATTTATTTGAGAGAGAGAGAGAGAGAACACAAGTGGGAAGAGGGGCAGAGGGAGAGAAAAAAGCAGACCCCCGCTGAGCAGGGAGCCCGATGCGGGGCTCGATCCCAGGACCCTGAGAACATGACCTGAGCCAAAGGCAGACGCTTAACCAACCCAGGCTCCCCTCCCCAATGGACTTTATGACGAATGAATATATGCATGAAGTGATTTCCTTCAATAGCAAACAGGAAGTTCCACATCGAATGGGGGTTTGACTGCATAGATGTATTTCCTGAAATAACTGTAGCATACCATAAAGGATTAAAAAACATTATAAACCCGAAAGGACAAAGAAAATGGGAAAAGACAAAATGGCAACCAAGATATTTTCATTAAGAGTTAAGAAGATGGTGAGTGGATTGGGAAGTGGTAAATGACGTGAAGTGTGAAGAAAGCTGAACCTGAAGGGGAGGATATTGATGACAAGTCTTGGGAACTCTGGAAAGCCCTCAGGAATTGGAGGTGCCAGGTACCTCAGGAGGCAGAGCCAAGGATGGGACTGTATAAGGATTCATTAGATACTAGATGCCTCTTCCTCCCGGTTCCAGGTGAGTTCCCTCCCCATTCCTTCAAGAGAGGAGAAAAACGCATTCTCTAGAGAAATCAAGTCCAGGAAGACTTGGGACTTGGAGACACCAGGCTCAGCAGAGTGAGAGTAAGCTACTGTGTTGACAAGGGATTCAATGAATGTGTATTGTTAAAGAAAAAATTATTCTTTCTATTCTTGTCAAAGATAGTAAAGCAGACTTTATCCAGGGAGACTATTCCAATGCAATTTTGTAGAAGGGAGAGAGACTGGGTTCAACTCTGAATACAATAAGGAGAAGCAGGATTTATTGCCGAGGATGGAAGAATGGGTCAGTGGATAGAAACTTTGGGAGTAAGAGGGATTCTGACTGAACTGACTTCATAGGATTATTGTTGAAGGCAGACCAGGGCCCTAAAGTATCAAGGGTGGGGGATGAGGAATTGGATGAGACATCATGGGATGGGTGGGGGATTTTCAAGAAAGTGACCCAGCAAAATTCTTAGAGCAAGAACGGCAGAGCCCAAGGGCAAAGCTTACTCAAAAATAAGACTCAGACTGACTGAAGCTGGAGTGGTGAGAGATGGCATTATGTGCCTTTGTCACTGTGACTCGTAAGGCATGGGGTGTTGGGGCACAGGTCAAGGTCAAGGCCAAGGACCGGGCATAAAAATGGCATCATTTTCTAAGCAGCATGACTAAAAGACAGCTGGGAGATAATTCAGTAATGTCCCCAAATTGAGAGAAAATTATTTTCAATCTAGAATTCTATAGCCAGCTAACTCAGTTCAAGTGTGAGAATTCAATCAAACCTCAAAAATTTTAGATTATTCTCAAGAAATGATGCCCATTGGTTTTGGTGGGTTTTTTGTTTTCTTGGGGGGAACATGCATAAGATGTGCTCCAAGTAAAGCTGTGAGCCCAGAAAAATACACCATGAGAGCTTGTTACCTCTAGACGATTACTTAGCCTTCCACAATTTAGGGAAATTAAGCTATAACCAATTATGTTACAAAGGATCTTGAAATGAGAAACACAAATGAATGGAGGGGGGAGCTCTAAAAAGGCACAAAATACAACTTTACTCATATTCAAATTAAAAAAAAAACTAACATTGTCTTTTATTAAGTTTGTTTTGCAAGAACAATATCCCATAAATATGTGGGTCACCTGCCTCCTCAGATCTTTTACTTTCATCTCTGCTAGCACCAACATTCAATACAATCGTATATTTGTGTGAACTTTTTAGTTTCTGAGTCATAGTAACCTGATAATTTTTCCTCTAGTTTTTCCATAAAAACATTGTGTTCAAGGGGACATGAGAAGAAAAGCCTGCTTCTTATTCACTTGCCATATTAATATGTTTAATCACTTTTTCTTGCATAATAGACACCCTACTCACTCTAATTTGGCAAATACAGGAATTTATTGGATCACATGAATTAAAAATTTGTATATGACTTGAGTCCAAGACTCAAACTATTTCCGCAAAACCAGGCTCTCCACTTCTCTTTGCCCTGTTCCCTAATGGGATGGCTTATTTGCAGGTTCTGCAAAGAAACAAAATAGCTAATCCACATCTTTTATGTTCAAGTCTAGCAGAAAATAAGGAACATCTTTTATAGAAAGCTCAACTCACAACCCGAAGAATTCACTTTGATTGGCCCCCTTAGTCAGATGTCTTTCCATAAAACAAAGAAGATATCGTGGGAAATCAGGGTCACATTCTTCATGATGTAGATTCCCACATATATACTTAGCCAGAGAATGGGGACTCTAGTTCCCCAAAGAAAAACTGGGGTACTTTTTCCAGTAGTACAGGGATGGATGCTGGGCAAGCCAAAATAGCATGTATCCATCACAGCTTTTAATACTTTCAAAAAGTCCATTGTTCTTCTGTCTCCAAAGAGCAAAATTCCCATAGAAGGACTTACCCTCCAGCCAACTTAATGTTTCTCTTGGTAAAGAGACCCTGAGAACTAACAAATAATTTCTTTTCAGATTTATGATCAAATCACACGCAAATGTACATTTTCAAGTTCTCTCACTTGGAGTCTTTAGAGAGTCCTTGCTCAATGTCTATACTGGTTTGTAGTTATGAAAGAAACTAACTGGAATAATGCTGATAACTTTTGATTTTCTTCCCCCAGAGCATAAGCATTTCTACCTGAAGCTTTGCCTTGAATATCATCGCATTCCACCCTTAGCTTTGAAGATGAAATATAAAGCTTTTTCTTCATATCCACGCCCCCTGGGCTGCCGGCCACAGTCAGCCTCGGCAGGAAGCTGGGTATTATGGAAAGCTATGTTGTGTATCTTTGAGACCAGTCAGGAGAGCAGCCCCATGTAGGCCTCCTACATATTCCAGTAAATGGCCAAAGTGATGTGGTTTTGTTTCCAAATAAAGAAGTTAATTTTCAAAAATTGGCACGAGGCTCTGCCATTTCTGTTATTTGTGTGGGATTAACCAGTTTTGTCATGTTCATCTACACATGTGCCTCTGGATCAGTAGGGTAAGTTACCCCTGTGGATGCCACCCATGAAGACTTGATTTGGCCTCCAGGGTTTTATTTTTACAGAAACAATCCATGCTCTGCCATTTCATCTGATGTTCAGAGAAATCAGCGTGACTTTTCTATTTTCAAACCTCACATTTTCTTTTCCCAATGACAATGCATCATCGTTTTGTTTTTCGAGTACCTACTAGGCTTAATGGATCCCTGTCCTTAAGGAGATCGTAGTCTGGTAAAGAGTCTGATACGTTATACAGTGATTTGGAAATGGACTCTGGAGTCTTAGGAACCACCTCTGAAGTGTATAGCTAACCTCCTAGATAAAAATTTCTCTTTGCTATTAACCACCAAATACGGTCTTATGTATTCATGGTTATGCAGTGACAATGAGTTCTAAGGGATATATCTGACTCTATATATATGGTTTCTAGTAAGGAGATATCTATCTATTGCTCCCTTGATATGATATGTAGATATAGATACAGAGATATACTTGTTTCTCCTCAGTAGAAAAAACTGTTTCTCCTATTGAACAAACCTTGCTCTTTGATCTCCTCAAATCATAATTATAATTATAATAATAATTTACAAATCTAAAAAATAAAAATCATTTTTAAACCTCCTTCGGATATAAATGGTTTGATAGCTCTTTATATATCTTTAGCTGCTATTCTCAAGCTCTCATAATTTTTTTCCTGATAAGAGCAGATTGGGTTTGAACAGGAAAGATAGCACTGTCAGAGAAGCAAGAGGG
Source organism: Phoca vitulina (assembly GCF_004348235.1). Classification (NCBI taxonomy): domain Eukaryota; kingdom Metazoa; phylum Chordata; class Mammalia; order Carnivora; family Phocidae; genus Phoca; species Phoca vitulina. Next base: position 18,543,875 of record NW_022589735.1, read on the forward strand.
GTGCCTGGGTGGCTCAGTCAGTTAAGTGTCTGCCTTCAGCTCAGGTCATGATCTCAGGGTCCTGGGATCGAGTCCTGCATCAGGCTCCCTCCTCAGAAGCTCTGCTTCTCCCTCTCTCTTTCCCTCTCTCAAATAAATAAATAAAATCTTAAAAAAAAAGAAGAAGAAGAGAAGCAAGATTTCTTTTTCATTTTGTATTCTGGCCATTTCTTGAATAGGATTTCCCATGTACAGCTTGGATCTAGCAGTTAAAGAGAAGGAACTTGTGGAGAAAGATATTTAAGGGCTAATTAACGTGTATAACACAAATAAATCCAAGACAAGAAGAGACCTTTAGGGCGCCTGGGTGGCTCAGATGGTTAAGCGTCTGCCTTCGGCTCAGGTCATGATCCCAGGGTCCTGGGATCAAGTCCCGCATCGGGCTCTCTGCTCCTTGGGAGCCTGCTTCTCCCTCTGCATCTCTCTCTCTCTGTCTCTCATGAATAAATAAATAAAATCTTTAAAAAAAAAAAAAAAAAAGAAGAGACCTTTAGGACTATAAATCATAGCACTTTCCCACTATTATAGATCCAAGTATAATAAATAAAAATTGGGATGTATTTTCCTAGGGTTTAAGAGTACCAGAGAAGAATTTTCCACTTGCTTTTGGAACTTGCTCTTGGGCACAGCGGTCAGATTTCTCCCTTGATGTTGTAAGGCAAAAATGTCCCAGCAGAATCAAAACCACAAGTATCTCTAACATCCTAGCCCTAATGGCTTTTAGTCTTCTCTCAAAAGCATTTTAACCCGATAAATAAAATAATTATCTGAAGCTTGTCGTCTATAATCCTTTGCAAGGTTTTTAAAATACTTGCAAATGTGGTTTAGTTTACCAAAGAAACAACAGTTCAGATAAGGATTCGAGGCTGCAACAGTAACTATATGCCCACCGCTGGTTGTTTAACACAGAAGAATTTGTCTGGAGAAGGCTGGTGTTAGAGGAAATTAAATCACAAGATACATTCGTTAGGCAAATCTACTTGCACTAGACTTTGGAAAAAGAATCTGAATGATGAAAACATCATCTGCTACCATCTGTTCCGCCAACCCCCAAAGTCTTCTCTCAAATATTAGGGTCAGTTACAGATTTATCAACTTGTGTGCACTCTGAAGGGATAATCCAAAGTACAGGAAATAGTTTAAGCTGGGACTTTAAGTTACAGAACAGGGAAACCACATCAGACTTTGAAGATCGACCCTGAACGTAGAATTTAAAACTCTCACTGGCTTCTAGAAGGCTAAGGAAGTCCTAGGAAATAACGCACTAATAAATGAGAAGGTAGAAACAGGCACTGAAATGCAACTACTTTGAGGGTTTATGTGACTGAATCAGAAAACAAATGCCATCAAGCCTAAAGTATGCTTGCAGAGCCTAAATGTAGCTGGATTCTAAATTGAGACTTAATATTCACGTTTAAGAGATAGCTATTTAAATGTCTTTTCCCAGCTCTGTCCACTGAAAGGGTCCGGAAGCCCAGAACAACTACACCCCAGGAGTAATTAGCACACCTGATACTCAGATCTTTATTTCTAAATACCATTCTCTATTTTAAAAATTCAGGTGTCTGGAGAAATGGCAGAGTCCAGGACTGGAGCAGGGAGGGTACCAGATCAACCTGAACATTCAGTGCCAGAAAGTAAGAAACTGCTAAAAACAACCCAAAAATTAAAAAATAAAACAAAACCACGAGGACGTGTCAAAAGGACACATGGAGCCAGTGCAAAGGGATTCCCACTGGACAAGTCAGAGATGATTTGAGCATTAAAATAAATAAGGACTGTAACACATGATAACCCATTGACTAAAAGAAGAATCCACGAATTCATTTTTTTGAAGATTTTATTTGAAAGAGAGAGCAAGAGAATGAGCAGAGGGGGAGAGGGGCAGGCAGAAGGAGAAGCAGACTCCCCGCTGAGCAGGGAGCCCAATGTGGGGCTCAATCCCAGGACCCTGAGATCATGACCTGAGCTGAAGACAGATGATTAACTGATTGAGCCACCCAGGCACCCCATGAATCCATGAGTTCATACTAATAATAAATAGATAATTAATAAATGGATAAGTGATACCTGTAGAATGCGACTAATAAATCTGGAAAGATCCAATTAGAAAATCACATGAAACTATTACGATAAAGATACATTTTGGCAAAACTAATCAATGGGTTAGTCTGGGGTAATAGGGATACGGGGTGAGTTTGGTGAGAAACACTATTTGTATAGTCCCACCCCACAAATTATAACAACTACCACCCCAATGGCAGAGCACAAACAACGGCCTTCTGGATAGTAAGCCCAGGCTATGGCCTTCATCACACAACACGTTCTGACTCCCTATACCAACTCACGCTCTGCCCCGGGGACCCACCCCACCAGAGGTGATTGCAGAAGCCAGCGAGTGGCCCCACCCAACAGCGGAACAGAGCCAGCAGTGTTGCCGGACTCGGGAGCCCAGCCAGCAGCCCCACTTGGACATGGAGCCTGACCAGTGCTAACTCCCCCGACCTCAGAGCATGAGCAGTGGCCTTGCCCAAATTCATCCAGGGAGGTGAAAGATCTGTACACTGACATACATTATATGTAGTTAGTAGTACTATATTGTATACGTGACAGTGGCTAAGAGAGTAAATTTTAAAAGGCCTCATCACCAAAAAGAAAAAAAAAAAAAAGAAAAGAAAGTTAACTATTTGATGTGCTGGTTGTGTTAATTAACATTATGGTGGTAATCATTTGCAATATATACTTATATCAAATTATCATGTTGTATGTCTTTTTTTTTAAAGATTTTATTTATTTATTTGAGAGAGAGTGAGCAAGAGAGAGAGGATGAGTGGGAGAAGGGGCAGAGGGAGAGGGATAGGGAGAAGCAGACTCCCCACTGAACAGGGAGCCCAATGCAGGGCTTGATCCCAGGTCCCTGGGATCATGACCCAAGGGAAGGCAGACGCTTAACCGACTGAGCCACCCAGGCGCCCCTCATGTTGCATGTCTTAAACAGGCAATTATACTTAAGCTAGAAAAAAAAATTTAACACGCAAGAATTTCTCTCTGTCTTTCTCTCTCTCTCTCTCTTCCCCTCCCACACACACACCCCAGTCCTCAGCCCTGCTCCTAAGGCTCTTCAGCTGCTTTAATTAGATCCTAGATTATCCAGGATAATCTCCCATAGGTAAAGCCAACTGAATAAAGATTTCAATTACATCCGCAAACTCCCTTCACAGCAATGCCCAGATTAGTGTTTGAATAACCCGAGATGTAGCTTAGCCAAGCAGACACATCAAAAAGAACAAAAGAAACTATCACATTATGAATATATATATATATAAACAAGGAGGTTAAAAAAGATTATTTAAATTCAGAAACTACAGCCATTCATTCAATACCTCTGCTATCATAACAAAAGTAAAATGCAAAAAGCCAGGCAAACCTCAGATTTGTTTTCTCTTGTAAAAGAACAAAGATGTTTTAACAGACATTTATGATTAATATCATTTCTTCCTGAGACAAAAGTAAGAAGTCACCAAAAAATAGTCAAACATGGCCATTTACAATATATTGTTTCTGCTTTCAGAAGGAAAGCATTAGCTTCAGTATGGCTCATGAGTCAGGTTCACTGTGATAAAGGACCAGCACTTGGAAAATATAGGGCATCATAAATGACAGCAGCGGAGACACTGGAAGTTGTCATATTTTATTATGATTCAAAACAAAACAACTCCGGTCCCATGCCTTGAAGGGGACAGAGGTTAGAAAAACATTAGCAGTTGTTTTATGACCTTTCCAGCTTTGGAAAGAGAGGTCCCTTAGGACGAGCGAAGCCCCTTTTGCTGCATGATTTGAGCACCAACAGCACTTTATCATGGTGCGAGAGGTTCATTCTAGTTGTGGGATGGCATACATCCTTCCACTGATGGAGTTGAAGGCAGAGCCATGACTCCTCCTTCTCCTTTACCCCAAACCTGCGGTGGCTCACTACCCTTCGCTCAAGGGACTGGTCCCCACAAGCCATCATTCATCTCCTTTTCTTTTTCTCTTATCATTCACCAAGAAAGCTGCCTAGCAACATGTGTGAATCTCTATTATCAGAATAAGAGGAGCAAGAAGAGCCTAAAAGGAGCCTAAAGAAGAGATATTACCAAGGAATTAAGACTCCCATAGCAGAGTTCCCTACTGTCACCACTAAAAATAAGGAGCAGGAAATGACAAGGAGTAAATATTTCTTACTGGCCAAAGGAGTAAGCAGGTGAGATTCATAGGAAAGATGGTGAAGAGCTTATAGTCCTGGCTTTTTCTTTTTAAGATTTTATTTATTTATTTGAGAGAGAGAGATGGTGTGAGAGAGAGAGCACGAGCAGGGGGGAGAGGCAGAGGGAGAAGCAGACTCCCCACTGAGCAGGGAGCCTGATGCGGGGCTCAATCCCAGGACCCCGGGATCATGACCTGAACCGAAGGCAGATGCTTAACCAACTGAGCCACCCAGGCGCCCCATAGTCCTGGCTTTATAGAGAAAAGAGGCCACAAGGAGTTTGAGAGGTCAAGGGTGACTCAAGGCCACTCAATGGCCAACCAAGAGAGTGCTGGTGGCACAGCAGACCAGTGTGGACGACAGATAGAGGACACGTTATACACAACGTCCTGGGGAGATGATAGCAGCAGCAGCTACACAGCAGAGGCACAAGCACTGGCATAAATTGCATGTGAAACAACCTTCCTATGGGGTCGCCCAGAAAGACTGGAAAGGGGAAAGCAAAGGTCCAAGTGAAGGTACCTGCTAAGCCCCCTTGAGCTCGAGGTTGTCTCGCTGCTGCTGGAGGTGGTAGGTGCGACCTACCACTCTTTTGGATCCAAGCTCTGTAATTTTTGCATTATGAGCTCTCAAACTTTATTCAAGCATTCCTTTCTCCAGACTGGGTCTGACTTAAAAACTGGACTGGGTCCAGGGTCAGAATGGGTCCAACTTAGAAACCAGACTGGGTCTGACTTAGAAACCACATATTGGGTCCAGCGTGAGGCCTTAGGTGAGTAAAATTTGGTCTTCAGTCTGAACAAGGGTTAACCTTACCAAAGATAATCCCAGATTATAACTGGCCACAGTGGAGAGATTTTAACCCACATTAGTTTATCCATTTACAAGGAGCCCTAGAGAAAGGGAGGTCTTAGCCAAGTGTCCATCATAAAGGGTAGAGGGAAAATTATTTTTCCTCCTCTATAGTTTCTAGTGATAAGGATGGCACCTGCCGGGACACCCTCCCCCGCCCCCCCATCTCTAGACCCTACAGACAGGATCCTGGGAAAACCAGCAGAAGTCAAAAAAGGTGAGAATTCTTACCAAAATCTGCTCTCCCAGATCTCTATTACTGGTGCCTGGTCAAGAGAGGAAAGTAAAATTTCACTTTATCCCTTTCGTTCCAAATTCAGATTGGCAGGAAAAACATTGGTAAAATTACATCTTTGAACTAGGCTTTGTGAATTTGCTTCTGGGTACCATTTGTGGTTGATCTATTCTTTCCCAGGGACAGCTATTGCCTTCTTATTTGCCACACTTTGTGTCCTGAGGACTTGACTTAGCAACCGTCAGGTTGGGGGGCTGCAAATATACGGCTGGGCCGAAAGCTGGATTGCACTCCACTTGCGACTGGGGTCCTATTGACCATTGCCAGTTGGCCTAACAGAAAATTTACACTTACTTGTAAACTGTAAACCTAACTACCTCATTAATTTCCACTGGGAATGAAGGAATTCTAAGGGTTAAAAATTCTAATTAATCTCTGTAACTAAAATGACTAGAAATAATAAGAGGAACAATCTTTGTGAGGGAAATAGGATGCGTGTGGCTAAGAAAAGGTATGAGTGACAGAGATACATTTTTGCTAAAGGAGATGAAAGTAATTGCATCCTAAAGGAGAAGTGGTTGCTTTAGAATGGAAAGAGGAGGATAAAGGGCAAACAAATTCAATACAGAAAGTTGAGGGACAGGGATGGGGAAGAAAGGTGGGGCAGAAAGAGAGAGAATTTTACCTATGTAGTCAAGCTGACTAAAAACACAATGAATTCATTATAAGGGTTACTTTTTTAAAAAAAATAAAAGTTTTAATAAATAGTGTACTTATGTAAAACTAAACATTTCCTTTCATCTGCTTAAAGGATAAAGCTCTTCTGGCCTATTGGTCTGCTCTTAATAAGATCTATGAAAGGTTTTTCTTTACCTTTTAAGGAATCTGTCTAGAACACAAAGGTGTTGTGTTTTATCAAAATAATTCCTTGGGGTTCAGTTTGTCTTTATCAGATCTTCGATTACTTCAGAAAACTCAATCTTCTCAATATTGAAAGAGCTAAAGTCTCAGAACTATGTAACTTTCTGTATTTGCCTTTGAAGTTTTTAATTATCGCTTTGGTTAAGTGGATATTTTGCGGACACACTCCCCAAAAATAAAATTCTAAAGGAAGTATTTTTTTTTTTTACTTTGAACTAACTTGGGTTTGCCAAGGGTCCCTGAATCATCTCAAAAGATTTTTTGTCTTTTCTTATAAAAACAGAGATATTAAACTGTGTTTATTTCATATGTTAAACTACAGGGCAAACCTTGTCAAACAAGAAAGTATACTAAACCTTCTTTAGGTTATAATGTATGGATGTATGTTACTAAATACAATTGTTCCAGAAATGGTATAAAATTCCTGAAAATCCGGTATGTCCTAGCATAATAATGTTTTTAGTTGTAATCCCAGTTATTATCTTAAAACGTTGCATGTCAAAGAAATAACCACATTTCCTTGTCACTTTCATTATAATGACCTCTCCCTTCAGATTTTTAACTATGGCCATTTTTAAGTCTTTTGTCATCTATGGACAGTTATGGTTTTCCTCTGATGGTTTTCCTTTGTCAAAGCACTTCGTCTTCAAGGAGACTCATGGAAAGGACTCAGACCAGTACAACTTTCCGCTAACTTTCAGATCATATCCCTGAACTGGGTGAGAATTTCAGACCTTGAACAGAGAAAGTGACAGCTTCATAAAGCTAAAGCAAAAAATCAAGATCAGTAAGAATTAATTGCATGGGACTCAATGAACTGATGAGGATGATTATACTTTTTATGACTTTTGCTTGTTTTGTTTTGTTTATGACTCATGTGGGCTCTTTAATGTTTTGTCTTTCCAGATTTTAGGAAACTTTTTATCTCTTTTCTCTCTTTTTTTAAGATTTTATTTATTCATTTGAGACAGAGAGATACAGAGAGAGGGAGCATAAGCAGGGTGAGGGGCAGAGGGAGAGGGAGAAGCAGACTCCCTGCTGAGCCAGGAGCCCTATGCTGGACTCGATCTCAGAACCCAGAGATCATGACCTGAGCCGAAGGCAGACATTTAACAATCTGAGCCACCCAGGCTCCCCTATCTCTTTTCTCTTAAGCTATCAGCGATTTGGAAAATACACCTTTGTGAACAAGGACCAACATTTGCCTTTTTCTTCCTGCCTGATGCCGCCAGAATTCAGAAATTCTTATTTTGATGGTGATATAGTTATTTGCACAAGTTCAGTAAGAATCTGTTCTCCTTGTAACAGGACACAATCAGAAACATTGGTTATACTACCAACATTGAAAAACATTGGAAAAACCCATCCTGGTACCTTGCTTGCTTACAGAACAAGGAGATGAACAGAAAAAACAATTCTTCCACAGATTTGACATCATAACTTCGGAGTTTCACAGCGAGACAAAAGCAAGAGAATGACCAAAAGCAGGGAATTGTTAAGTTAATTAAACAAGGAGGCCATTAGACCAATGTGGCTCTAATACCATGGCAGCCTACTTAAGCAAACCAAAATCTAAGTCTGCAAATCCCTCAAGAGTATGAAATCAAGACACTAACAACAACTAATCACAAATAGCCAACCGGGCTTTAATTATGGCCAATCCATAATTTCCTTACTTTGCTTCGACCTTTTTCACTATGAAAGCCTCTCACCAAGCTCCTGTCTGTGGACTGTTCCTAACCACTTCTGGCTTGGTGCTGCCGGATTTGAACAGATTTTTGCTCAAATAAAATCTTAAAGTTTTTAACATGCCTCAGCTTGTCTTTTAATAGTGTGAGCGTTCTAGTCTAGCACAGTCCCCACTACTCTTAAATGTCTTTTATCAGCTGCGTATCACATTTTTGGGTCTCAGTGACATTGGAACTTGAGAACATCTGCCATGTAAGTGAGTGCTGGCTGGGTCCAGGGGTAGATGGTTCAAGGAGAGGCCAATTAAACTCTCAGGTCACTGGTGCTGTTACCCCAGTTGACATATTTAATAACTAGCTATATCATATTGCTGCTCTTCTAGGCTTTCCATCCAGGATGCCAAAGCTCATTACCAGGAGAATATGTTGATTGCTCTCTTATAAGATACATACTTCCACAGAATCTTTGCTGCTGTGATTCAGAGAATCACAGCACACATACATCTTTTTTCCAATTTATTTGTTTAATTTGAAATCCCTTCCTTCAGCACAGAACATGGGATGAGGTACTTATAAATCTTGACACAAGAGTATCTAATATTTTTCTTTCAGCTTAGCGGTGTACAATAAAACAACACACAGAAAGCACTAAGAGCTGAATTATTCTGAAATTGCTTACACAGAACTCCAAACTACTTGTCAGAAGATTTTGAGCAATAGATATTAGGAAGACAATGCATATATTTACATGAATCTAAGAACATTTTGTAGCCTCCTACGGTTGAAATATACTGGGCCATAACAAGCCTCTAGACAACACTCAGATCATTTCTGTAATTTAAATCTCTTGTAATAACTTCATAGAACAGCATAGACATCAAAACATCCAATTTGTGTTGGCAGCAGAGAGATTCCATTATTCATTCATTTTGAGATTCTTAGTTGCAATCCAAAGAAACTGTTCTAGCTCATTAAAGCAGATAAAAATACTTCATTAAAGGGTATAAGCCTCAGAATTTCTGGAAAAGTCACAGAAGCAGGCTCAACGGTTGTTCTTCCAGGAAAAAATTTCAAAATGAGAGACAAAATGATGCTAGCACCACAGCTACCACGAGGCACAAAGCCATGGATTGCACTGGTGATTCCAGGTACTGAAGACAACTTCTGGAGTCTTCTACACTGTGCCTCTGAAAAGCTGGATGTCACCGCCTGAGTGATGTCTGTGCGTGGCTACAAAGTATGATGGCTGGGGAAGTAAGTTTCTGGGCTCTGCCACTGTGAGTAGTGGGCTCAGAAGCTGAAGAATTCCCCAAACACAAGAAAGGTATACAAAGGTGTCAAAGAGTCAAAATAAATGACCTCCAACGAGCAAGAGGGCACTAGATACAAACTGAGGAAGCGATGAGGAAAAATAAAAATAATATGTTAAGCAACAAATGTGTGTGGAATCTGCAGTTTATTGGGGAAGGCAGAACAAAAATCAAGCAGATAATCACATTAATAAAGATACTATTATAAATCCCATCAGTGGTACAAAGGAGAGAGATCTGGTTTTCTGAGAGCCTATATCAATGGGACCCAACTCAAACTGAGGATCCAGAAGACTTCTTGAGGAAATGATTTCTGACCTGAGTCTGAGGAAGGAATGAAGTAAGCAGATGAAGGGAGTTGAAGAACATGCTAGAACATTTCAGTCAAGGGAAACACATATGTAGAAGACCTGTGGTGAGAGAACACAGGGAGTCTGAGGAGGTGGAAGAACTGTGTATTTGTTCTAGATTCAGGTTGATCGAGAGGGGAGTGTTGGAAGTAAGGTTTGAAGGGTAGACAGAGCTAGATGAGGCCATATTTCTTTCTTCATTATGAAAACAAATATGGAAGGCTTGAGCTGGAGAACTCTACAATAATCAGATCACCCTGAATGTTGTTGTGCCAAATGAGCACTGGGAGGCTGTGGACATTGCATGGTTCAGGAGAGAGGTGACAGTAGTCTCAGCCTCATACAAGACACATGGACAAAGCCCACAGCCACTTGACAGTATCACCACTTACTTCAAATTTATGTTCTATTTTATTTTATTTTACTTTATTTTTTTAAAGATTTTATTTATTTATTCATGAGAGACAGAGAGAGAGGCAGAGGGAGAAGCGGGCTCCCCACTGAGCAGGGAGCCCGATGCAGGACCCGATCCCAGGATCCCGAGATCATGACCTGAGCTGAAGGCAGACACTTAACTGACTGAGCCACCCAGGCAACCCTCTGTTCTATTTTAATCAGTTTTCCTTTATCTGCTATTTTGCAAAATTGAATTATATACTTCCTGCAAATTTTTCTGGTTTTGAGAAGTTTAATACCATAAATATTCCTTTTTTTTTTTTTGGAAACTGCATCTGGGATGATACTACAGAATATGTGCAATGCATAGCCTAATGCATTTGGACAAGCTGAAATCCCTTGAAATTCAGAATTTATTATAAAATGCATTACGGTTTCCAAACAGTAGTGCATGACCTAGGAATTATAGTATTTATCACTGCTTTTCAGACTTCCACCCAAAAATTGCCTTACGCTGGCTCCCGTATATACTAAATCTTCCCAATTAATGCTTAATTTCTGTATAAATAGCAAAAGAAACCTCTGTAAGAATTTCATTAATTTTTTCTTTAATCACTTAAATTTCAGTTAGGACTAAAGATTTCTTTGCATTAAAGTAGCCTGAAGCGTTAGATAAAAAAAAAAAAAAGTGGGGTTTGGAGCCAGAAGTCCTGGCATTAAGTTCTGTTTCCATCACTTCTGAGATATATGACATCTTGCAAATTTTTTGGTTTCTCTCGGCCTATGCCTTCTCACCTGCAAAAGTAGCATGATAGGGTCTCCAAACGAGCTATAGTGAACACGAAACAAAAGGATGTTTCATCAAAACAATTTGTATATTGTAAAACCATAGAAGCATGAATTGTTACTAAACATAAAGATAATTTACTAAATACATAGGGCAAGAGATGCAGAAACATTGGGGTTCTTGCTGGCAAAGACAATATCCAAAAAAAATTTTTTTAAGTTTTACTTATTTGAGAGAGAGAGAGAGATCGAGAGAGAGAGAGAGCACGAGTAGTGGGGAGAGGGAGAAGCAGGCTTCCCTCCGAGCAGAGAGCCCAATGTGGGGCTCGATCCCAGGACCCTGGGATCATGACCTGAGTTGAAGGCAGACGCTTAACCGACTGAGCCACCCAGGTGCCCCAATATCCAAAATTTTGGCAGCATTTTAACAATACGCACAGAAGAGACCACAACTGCTTTGATTATGCATGTGTTCCTTCTTCCGGAATTTCTCCTGCTGGTCGCTGACCTCAGAGCATGTGAAACCCTCGAATCAGCCCACAGCAGCCTCCCAGGTGGGCTCTACCCCAGAAGGCAATCATGGTGGTAAATTTAACGAGGTGAGGAGTAAGCAAGTCATAACTCTTCCATAACAATGAAAACTTAGGTTCCTCAGTGCACTGTTTTATCTTCTTCTTCTTTTATTTATTCATCAGTATTATTAATACCAATAATACTCCTCAGTACAAGGCAATTATCATGGATCCATACGAGGCTCTCTAGTTTTAATATTTAGTTATTCCATTTTATCCCCATCTCCAAAGTAACCGTTCTGTTGTTTATTCCTTTTTATTTTTAAGTGCTTGAAAATGGGTTGTATGATTTTGTTGGCATTTATGTTACACTATGAAAATCCTTATAGATCTCATTCAGCTTCTATTTTTCTGGATAAAACTTTTTTTTTTTTTAAGATCTGATCTTATTTCTATGTATACATCAGATGTATTCTTTCTAATGCTTCCTAATAACCCATGGTGGTAGTCTCCAAGTCTATGCACCCAAATTGCCACCAACTTTCACCATTGTAAATGACATTGCAATAAATACCTTTATATTTTTCATGCTCTAAATACGTTCAAAATCTTTTTTTTTTTTTTTGATACATTCTCAGGAGCAGAATTGCCAGGTCATAACATATACATATACTTAATATGCATATATCATGCCAGAGTGTTCAGAGTGAGTATACCCATCTACTCCCCCAGGAAGCTTCCTGTGAACCAGTTTCCCTGACAATACTCAGCATTACCCAGCTTTCTAATTTTTGCCAATCTAATATTGTTAATTTAACCTGCCTTCTGATTATTATCTTCAGCATGGCTTCAGGTACATGTTGGTTTTGAGTTTTCTTTGCTGTAAATTCGTTGTTCATATTCTTTGTTTTCCTACTACAGTAACGGGCTTATCAATTTACCAAAACTCTTCCCTAATTATTAATCCCTTGCCAGTTTTAGATATTGAAAACATCTCCTCCCAGTTAGTCATGTATTAATCTGGCCCATGGGAGTCTTCATGAATGGAAAGCTTTGATTTTCATACTTATGGTTATCAACCTGCTTTATTTTCTTTTTGAATTTTTGAACTGTTTCACTATTCCTAAGCTATAGGGATTATTTCATACATTCCCTTCCATCAGCCCTGTTTTTCCCTTTCCAATTTAGATCTTCAATCTACCTGGAGGTCACTCTTTATTTGGGGTTGGGTAGGGATCCAATTTAATTTTTCTGCACAGAGTGAGCCAGTCTTTCCAAAAAATTTCAACTAAACAGTTTTCATTGATTTGTGGTAATTCCTTTAAAGTGGATTAAATTTCCATGGATACATGAGTCAGTCTTCTGAGTATATTATTTTCTTCCACTTATCTGTTCATCTGATCTTACACCAATAGCACATTGCTTTTATCACTTTGGCCTTGTAGTATGTGACAAGGCAAGTTCTCCATCTTTATCACTTCTCATTAAGCAACAGACAGCCAAGGATTTTTATTCACCTCTACAAATTTTACTACAAGTTTAGTAGTTTCTACAAAATATTTAACTGGAATTTGGATTGAAATTGCATTGCATTTATATAGTGAGTTGAAGAAAATCTACATCTTAGGAATATGCATTCATCCCATCCAGGAGCATGAAATGTCACCCCATTTATTTAGATCATCTTTTATATCCTTTACTAGAATTTTAAAGTGTCAGGAAATTTACGTGAAACTTGGAAATAAGGCTGAAAAGATGCGTGGAACATGCTTTCAATATCACTTGGGGAATGAAGGCCACAAAAGGAAAGGATTGCTCCGGAATGCACTTGGTTTATCTCACTGTTTACTGTTAATAAAAGGTCTCAGACTTAGTGAGGTTACATGTTAATTTCTAGAATTTCATCCAGTAGATGCAAACAATTTTGTGTCTGATGAAACAGGGAACTCCAAAGACTTAAGGTGGGTAGTACATTTATTTTATAACCAATTCAACAATTTTATCTCAGTATTTCTCTACTAACTTGCCTATAAATCCCTGGCTTCTTCAGTGCTCTTTGGACTGACCATGACATGATTGGTTCCCTAATTAATGAATATAAAATCTTTGACACACAATCAGAGAAAGACAAGTATCATATGATCTCACTGATATGAGGAATTTGAGAAACAAGACAGGATCATAGGGGAAGGGAGGGAAAAATGAAACAAGAAATAACCGGAGGGGAGATAAACCATAAGAGACTCTTAATCTCAGGAAACAAACCAAGGGTTGCTGGAGTGGAGGGGGGTGGGAGGGATGGGGTGGCTGGGTGATGGACATTGGGGAGGGTATGTGCTATGGTGAGCACTGTGAATTGTGTAAGACTGATGAATCACAGACCTGTACTCCTGAAACAAATAATACATTATAGTTAATTTTAAAAATTATAATAAAAATAAATAAATAATAAAATCTTTGACACAGGTTCATTTTCCATTTACACGAACGTCATGATTTTATCTTCTTGAAGATTTCATTTTGGCAACTTTCTTCATAAAGGTCTTCCATATTCTGGGTTACATTAACTCCTGGATATTTCATAGTTTCATTGCAATTACGAATGGAATATTACTTTTCTGGAGTTTTCTGATTATTGCTGGTATAGAGAAATGTTTCCCTATTTTTGAAGGTTGACGCTGTATCCAGCAACCTTGCTAAACTCTTATATCAGTTTTAATAGTTTCTCTCTGGATCCTATCAGTTCTTTCAGGCAGGCAATCATAATACCAGCAATTAATGAACAGTTAGATACTATACACTACTAATTCTTTTAAAGATTTTATTTATTTATTTATTTGAGAGAGAACAGGAGTGGGAGGGGGCATGGGAGAAGCAGACTCCCCACTGAGCAGGGAGCCCAAGGCTGGGCTCAATCCCATGACCCTGGCATCATGACCTGAGCCGAAGGCAGGAAGGCAGATGCTTAACAGATGGAGCCACCCAGGTGCCCCTACTGTACTAAATTTTTAAAGGTAGATAAAACAGATAAATTCCTAGAAAATTATTAAATGTCAACACTAGTCCTAATTTTGCACATACTTCTCTTGAGTTTGATCCTAGTTTTAGCTTCTGACCCTTAATCAAAATGCATATTTATGGTGTGATTGCACACAAATGACCTTATTTGATATCAACCTAAATCCTGTAAAGTCAGTGTCATGCCCATTACACACTGAAGGAAATAAATATATAAAGGATCAGCACATTGTGAGAAGTCAAAGCTTTGGCTGTAGTGGGTCCTTGTCAATACTCAGCTCTTGTGCCTTGAAATCAGGTGCAATTTCTGCAGCAGATCCTTCTGTGTCCCTCTACCTCTTACCCTCCAGGTCGTCATGCTACCTAGCAAGTTCACAAAAAACAGAGTTGATCGCAGCCAAGAAGTATTCAACAGCTCTGTCCCCCTTAGCCCTAGAAAGGAAGACTGATTTGTTATTGTGGAAAAGTGGGAAAAACAAACTGAGGGCTACTCATCGAAGGTCTTGCTTCCTCTTGAGAGTCTGGAGGACAGAGCCAAGCTCCTGTAACTGACTTAGGCAGATTTTAAGATCTGCTGTGGTAGGTTGGCCAGATTTGGCAAAAATATATAAGATGCCCAATTAAATTTGAATTTCCAATAAAAAAAATAGACCTTATTTTAATTTAAGCATGCCCCATGCAATATTTAGGACATGCTTGTAATAAAAAAGAATCCATTGTTTATCTGAGATTCAAATGTGACTGAGCATCCTGTATTTTACCTGGCAATCCTAGTTAGCTTGAAATGAATGCTCGTTTGCTAAGAGTGAAGTGGCCCCGTTTGCAGGAACTTTTAGTGTTAACATATCTATTCCAAAAGTTATAAAACCCATGCCTTATCTTTTATTGAAAGATACTGTTTCAAAAGACCGATATATGTTGTCTCAGGAGATGTAAAAGAATCAATACTTTTATTTCAATTATCTTTCACAATCACTATAATTAAAAAGCTTCAAACATTTAATTCTTCAGAAAATTCAACCCCTTAGAATATGCACTCTCTGCAGTCAATCAAACTTAAACTACCCTCACTAAGACATAATTCAAATCACCATTTTTAAACAATTCGTTGCTATTCTCAAACCTGCTAACAAAGATTCAAAATCGCCCCTTGAAGGAACCATCACAAAGATGCCTACTGAGAGCACATCAGCCAGATGGGAACCTTCCAATATTACCTCATGACAGTTGTCAACTGTGTCCATCTTTTCCCTAAAATGTTCAAATTTTCTCTCTCCCTTAGGAGGTTTTTCTCCACTCCTTCTAATACTGTTGTTTAATTTTATACCTTTAATACATTCAACTCTCTAATAGAAGGTTAACTCATTATTATATCATTGCCAAGTGGTTATCACAACAGAAATATAATTTTTAAAATTTTTAAATTTTAAAATTTTGTAATTGTAATGTATTACAGATTTGCAATGTAATGGAAAATGGAGAGGATATATATTATTTTATATATATAATACATTAATATTATATATAACATATGTGTAATTTATAATATATATTATATGATTGTATATTATCATATATAATATAAAATTATATAATATATATGTTTGATATATAATATATTGTATAATATATAATCTATAATACATATGATTATATATTATAATATTATAATATAAAATTATATAATATATAATAAATTGTTATATATTATAATATATATTAATATATACATATCATCTCCATTATCCATATATAATATATATTATATTATATATTATATTGCTATAAATTATATTACTATATACCATCTCCATTATCCATGTATATATATATACTATATATCAGTATACACTATATATATACACAATATATATTTTATATATATGTATTATAATCTTCACAGCAACCCTGAGAGATGATTATTAACTCTTTAATATAGATGAGGAAGCTGAGGCTCAGAAACATTAAATAAACCATTCAAAGTCTCCGGGTGGTGACCAGCAAAGCTGACCAAGGCCATCTAAAGTCCATACTCTTACACTGCCTCCCTACTTGCTCAGATCACTCTGTGTGCCGGGCACACCCAAGCCCATTCCCCGCCTCTTCTCCGCTGCTTCACTCCATAGCAGACGCTGCTTTTCCAGCTTCCATCAAGCTAGAACAGACCAGGTGACAGTTCTGGGGAGAGAAGTGGAAACAGAAGTTGACCTGGGTTTCTGGAAAATCTCTGTTTTCATGATCAAAGGGACAAATAGGAGTCACTACTCTTAATCTCCACTCCCTGCCAAGATTACAGATCTGTTGATGGGAGAGGTAGCCTTCACCTTGGGTTGACTATTAAGGTAAGACCAGACAATCTACACAGAAGCCAACCAACCCTGGTATTGTTGAACCCCTGAACCGAGAAGAGCGGCATCTCCCTTGACTTTCTATTAGGCAAAGATAAAACTACTTGCTCAGCTAGTTTGTTGGGGTGTGAATTTCCTTTCCATGCTAATTATTTGGATATTAGGGATTCTCAACAGATTCAAATTCAACCAGCATATACTGAATGCCTAATACTTCGGGGCTCATTGATAGACATCATCATGATTTAACCCCTTCACAATATCCCTGTGTGGCAGGGATTTTTTTTTTTTTTTTTTTTAAGATTTTTATTTATTTATTTGACAGACAGAGACACAACGAGAGAGAGAGCATGCACAAGCAGGGGGAGCGGCAGGCAGAGGGAGAAGCAGGCTTCCCGCGGAGCAGGGAGCCTGATGCAGGGCTCGATCCCAGGACCCTGGGAGCATGACCTGAGCCAAAGGCAGACGCTTAACGACTGAGCCACCCAGGCGCCCCGAGGGGATTTCTGTACCTATTTCACAAAACTGTGGTTCAGAAGCCTGGCAGTTTGAGCAAAGACTACACATAGCTGGAGACAAAGTCAGGATTCAAATCTATGCCATTTGAATCTGATGTTAGACTTCTCTCTCTTTTGGCTCTTGGGAAACACTCCTATGATCCTGAGAGGGCAGTTTGGTTTCGTTTTGAAAGTATGCATTCCACAGGAATTTTCCAGTTCTCAGAAACAAAAAATCATTTTATAAGGAAGTTTCACTTTTACCCCAAATCACATTCCTTAAATTCACCGAGTCCTTTATCCGGCTTATTGGTGTTTGTTTTCACGTCGAGCAAGCTGTGCTCTCTGCCACGGAGAAAACGATTTGTGGTAAAATAAAGATGGATATCAAGGGAACGTTAACAAAAAAACAAACAAACGAGAAAGTACCAAGCAATTGCTATGTTCTAAAGGCGAACAAACATGGAGTACGACGGTAGAAGTCGCATCTCCCGCGGCCAGAGGGTGGAGTATGCAATGCAGGAGAATTCCCTTACAATTGCGTTTTACCCTGATTTCCTAATACTCCACTGACTGGCAATCCCTGCTCATATGGAGAGCCTCTCCGCAGAGGAAAAGAAAAATCAGTTGTCATCTTAAAAAGAAAAAAAAAAAAAAAAAAAAGTACATTTCCCCAGAACGGGGAAAAAAAAGATTCGGCCCCATGACAAGTGGTGGAAAGGCATTGCAAAGTCAAAGAGAGCTGGGTAAGTACTCCTCTGCCCACAGTCTTAATAGGATACATTCCTCCGGGGTCTTAAAAGATAATGAGCACGCCAATTATTGTCTCGGGGCGCAGGAGCAGGACGAGGAATGACTGCTATTTTCACATGTAATAACACAAGGCGCACAAGTCAGAAATGTCATCCTGGAGGAGCCGTTCCTATTTGAGCAAAGAGATGTTAATCACAGGTGAGTCTTGCCCGTGGCTCTGCAATCACACCAGTCAGAGCTCCTTTGCAGTTCAAGGAAGATGCTCTCAAATCAAATCTGCTGCTAACGAGGTACCACAATAAGGAGACTTGCAGCGGCCATAAATCTTTTGATTTCCAAGCCAGCTGTCGATGTGGCAGAGAGCACATATTTATATTGCTTTCAGGGCAAAGCGACTCAAATAGATGCGGGAGGCAGAGGAAGATAATGGTGATGCATGAACGGGAGCTGCTCTGCAGTCGGTCTTTGGACATAATAATAATTGCTACTTATTTTATACATTACGAATAATTTTCAAGTACAAATACCACATTCTGTTCAAATCTATTAAGTTTCCAGGGGATGTAACACCGGCATTTGAGTGTTCAGCACTCCTCTGAAGTTCTTTTAGTTTCTATTGCTGTTCACTTTGGGCTTTGAACCTTATTTTTTTTATTGAAGAAATTTAAAACCCACAAAAAACTTGAAAGAAGAGAATAAATACCATCCATCTCAATCCATCAAAATATTAACATTCTGTCACACTTGTTTTAATTACCGCTTAATCCCTCCCTCCCTTCCCCTTTCCTTCCCCTCCCTTCCCCCACCTTCCCCCCTCCCGCCCTTCCCCTTTCCTTCCCCCCTCTCCCTCCCTCCTCCCTTCCTTCCCCCTTCCTTCCCCTCTTCCTTCCCCCTTCCTTCCCCTCTTCCTTCCCCCTTCATTTCCTCCTTCCCCCTTCCTTCCCCCTTTCCCCCTCCCCTTCCTTCCCCCTTCCTCCCTCCCTTCCTCCTTTCCTTCCTTCCCCCTTTCCTTCCTTTCTTCCCATCTTTCTATATCTGGGCTAATCTTCTATTCTCTTACATAAGAATAAATATACTTTTTTGCTGAAACATTTGAGAATAAGTTACAGACACCATGTCAGTTCATCCCTAAATATCACACATCTGCTCAGAGTGAGCGTCCTACATAACCACACCATCACTCTCACATAACCACATTAGAATTTCCCCAACTAACCAAAACTGTCTTTTAAGATGCTTTACTTTTTGCAATCTAGGATCAAAGCAAGGTTCACACATTACAGTTGGTTGTGTCTCTTTAATACCTTTATCTCTTTTCGAAGGGCACTCAGCTTTTTGTTTCTGTTTTCATGACATTGAAAAATTCAGAACAGTGGCCTTTTATTATGCTCCACATTCTGTATTTAATTCTTCTTCACCATAAGGTTCAGGTTAATTATTTTGGCCTAAATGCTACATAGTACATAGGTGATATTATGTATCTCCTACTGTATCATGTATCTATTATAGGAGTTAATTTTCCTGGGCAATTAAAACACATAATCCAGGGGATAATACGTTGAGTCCATGCAAATATCCTAACATTTTATTCAAAAATTTTTGTATTATTTTATGATCTTTGCTTGAATTACATTTGGCTGCAAAATGGTGACTTTTAAAAATCCTCTCCTTTTTTCTACATTATTAGTGTACAACTTTTTATAAAGAGCTTCTGCCTTTTATTCCCCCCTTCTCTCTCCCCCCATTCTCTCTCTGTATCATTATAGATTTATATTCAATGTGATATAATCCATTACCATCATTATTCTTTTCAATGCGCAAACTGTCCCATTTTGGCAAGTGGAAGCCCCTTCATCCTAGCTTCTGTTATTCTTTTGACATGACCCCATTAGTCTTTGAGCAATTCCTTGCTTTAGGGCATAACAAAAATATCTCAGACTTCTCTTGTATTTTTCCTGCCCAGACCTGGACTCGGCCATTTCCACAGGAAAACCTTAGTTCATTTCAGTTCAAGCTAATATGTGTGTTCTAGCCACTCTGAAGGAATAGGATAGACTGCCGTACCCACCCACCTAAATGTGGTTGGAATGTCAAGACTGATGACACATAGCCAGAAGGTATGGAAAGGTTTATCACTTATATAATGAGGCTTTCTGGGGAAAACAAGGTAGGTTTCTTGAGCTGGCCTGAAAATGCCTTGCAGGAGAGGTAAAGGAGACTGGGTCTTTATGGTAGTCAGAGGGTGAGGCTGACATTAGGACTCACGTGCACAGACAGAATCTTATTGTAGTTTGAACTTCCCAGCAGAACCAAAGGAGGAAGATCCAGATTTCCCCATCAGCTTGTCCAGAAGCGGGGTAGAAGGGGAAGGAGGGGTGAAGCTTAAGATGTTAGCAGTCAAGCATCAAAAAACGGAGCCAGACTCTTTATTACAATGGATTATACTTACATGCTTTTATATAAGTCTATGAGATAGAGATACTACATGCATGCAAAGCTCCTGTAAGGTACGCGTGAAGTCCACGGGATAAGAACACAAGGCACTTCGAGCTCTTGGAGAGGGAAACCACCTCCATAAATACACAGCATTATCATCAAAATCATTATTCCTTTCTAAGGTCCTTAACATTTTTAAATTGCTTCTAAGTCAAATATGGACAGGGCTATCAATTTTCTGTTTAGAAAATCAACTTTAGAAAGGCTATGGGCTTTCATGATGTCAGAGAGCTCCGAAGAGGGTCAAAAGATTTTTAACTTCTCTCTCAGCCAGGACATCAAGACGATTCTCAAAGCCTTTATATATCATATAAAATGTTAGGTTAGAGCAGCTCATCATGAAATTGGATTGATAAAAATAACCATTACATTTACATACTAGGAAAATAAAGCTACAGATCTGTGTCAAAATAGATAATGTTAATAACAATAATAATAAGCGGCCAACACATACTGAATGCATTTATGTTCCAGGAACTCTTTCAAACACATTACAGTCATCCTCATCATAGGTCATGGGATTAAATATTAATATTACCCCAATTTCGTAATGAGGAAGTTGAAGCCCAGAAAGATTAACTGATATGACCAACATCTCACAGTAAGTGAAGGAGTAAGGATTCAAACATGAAGCAGGAAGATAATGCTGAAAATTAAACATTTCAAAGCAGTATTTTAGTTCTGAAAGTAGAGCACAGATTGATTTCCACCAAATATAGGAAGTGCCAAACTGGCTCAGATGTTAGACTAGTGAGAACAAACTTTTATTCTGCTCTATTTCATTCTTACCTCAGAATATTAGGGGGAGAGCCTCCAAGAAGACAAGTAACCAAATGACTACACATTAGGCAGATACTTTGTTTGGACTTTTCCAATCCAGAGGATTACATCAACAATCAATTTGGAACTTAGTTACGCATGCCCTGTTGGGTTCCCAAGGCTATTTTCCCCTACTAAAATCCAAACACAGTTACATAGTAAAATGACAGAGGCATTGATTTCAAAAGTCGCCCATATTGATGGTTTAAAAAAAAAAAAATTGTTCAACCACTGATTGACCTTCAAATTTGGAGATCTCAATAGAACACATACAGTGTTATGTTCCACATGATTTATATTTTCCAGAGCCTTTTCACACACGTCACATTTAATCTTAATAACCCAGGGCTAATGACAGAAAATTTGCATATGCAAACATGGAGCAAGTATCTTATGTAATCCATTTATACACTGAAGTAAAGGGAGTGTGGCAGATACCTTTTACAATCCCTTGGCACACAACTGTGCTTGAACAGCTGTGCCAACCAGATGGGCCACAGACATTACCTTTGACAAAATGACACATCTCGGCTGTGACGCCTTTCACTTGCTTTCTGTCCACTGGGATTCTGAGTTCTGTTGGGTGATGCGCAAAGCTGGAATTGCAAGGGAGTCAACACTCCTGGAGCAACCTATAATCAACAGGAGGTGGGAAGTGGTAAATAAAGACTCCTTTTCCCCCATCCCTGGTGGATGATTCCAGGGTACGTTCTATATAACCCAGGTAGGGTTATAGAGAGCCCCCAGCTGCTGCCAGCCATCTTCATAAAAAGTATCTTTGAATTGGCTCCTTCCTTCCCTGTTTTACTCTTTCCGATCTGCCATGCCTCTTCTGCTTAATTGGATTTGGTTGCAGTTGTTAATTAAGAGTTATAATATACACATCAAAAAAAGCTGTATTCCTGGGGAACCATTCCTCAAGCCTTTGTCACAGGTTCTGCTTTGGGGGAAAAATCTAAGCAAAACCGGAGAGTTTAAGTAACTTACTAAGAAAAAAAAAAAGCCACTTAACGTTGGAGTCTAGAATATCTGTCAGATCTCAATCTAGGTCTTCTATCTCCTTATGGGATGTGGATTAAAGGCACAGGTTCTCAAGTAGATTCACCTGGATGAGAAACTAGCTAAGACATCTTGAGAACGTGCCTTGATTTTTCTGAGCCTCAACTATGAAACTGGAATACAATAAAAATAATAACAAGTGCCAATCTTTATTAAGTATGTCCATGTGTAATAAAAGCCATCTATGAAAAACCTACAGCGAATATCATTCTCAATGGGGAAAAACTGAGAGCTTTCCCCCTAAGGTCAGGAACGCGGCAGGGATGTCCACTATCACCACTGCTATTCAACATAGTATTGGAAGTCCTAGCCACAGCAATCAGACAACAAAAAGAAATCAAAGGCATCCAAATTGGCAAAGAAGAAGTCAAACTCTCACTCTTTGCAGATGATATGATACTTTATGTGGAAAATCCCAAAGACTCCACCCCAAAACTGCTAGAACTCATACAGGAATTCAGTCAAGTGGCAGGATATAAAATCAATGCACAGAAGTCAGTGGCATTCCTATACACCAACAACAAGTCAGAAGAAAGAGAAATTAAGGAGTCGATCCCATTTACAATTGCACCCAAAACGATAAGATACCTAGGAATAAATCTAACCAAAGAGGCAAAGGATCTGTACTCAGAAAACTATAAAATACTCATGAAAGAAATTGAGGAAGACACAAAGAAATGGAAAAACGTTCCATGCTCATGGATTGGAAGAACAAATATTGTGAAGATGTCAATCCTACCTAGAGCAATCTACACATTCAATGCAATCCCCATCAAAATACCATCCACTTTCTTCAAAGAAATGGAACAAATAATCCTAAAATTTGTATGGAACCAGAAAAGACCCCGCATAGCCAGAGGAATGTTGAAAAAGAAAAGCAAAGCCGGCGGCATCACAATTCCAGACTTCCAGCTCTACTACAAAGCTGTCATCATCAAGACAGTATGGTACTGGCACAAAAACAGACACATAGATCAATGGAACAGAATAGAGAGCCCAGAAATGGACCCTCAACTCTATGGTCAACTAATCTTTGACAAAGCAGGAAAGAATGTCCAATGGAAAAAAGACAGTCTCTTCAACAAATGGTGTTGGGAAAATTGGACAGCCACATGCAGAAGAATGAAACTGGACCATTTCCTTACACCACACACAAAAATAGACTCCAATGGTTGAAAGACCTCAATGTGAGACAGGAGTCCATCAAAATCCTAAAGGAGAACACAGGCAGCAACCTCTTCGACCTCAGCCGCAGCAACTTCTTCCTAGAAACATCGCCAAAGGCAAGGGAAGCAAGGGCAAAAATGAACTATTGGGACTTCATCAAGATAAAAAGCTTTTGCAAAGCAAAGGAAACAGTCAACAAAACCAAAAGACAACTGACAGAATGGGAGAAGATATTTGCAAATGACATATCAGATAAAGGGCTAGTATCCAAAATCTATAAAGAACTCATCAAACTCAACACCAAAAGAACAAAGAATCCAATCAAGAAATGGGCAGAAGACATGAACAGACATTTCTCCAAAGAAGACATCCAAATGGCCAATAGACACATGAAAAAGTGTTCAATATCGCTCGGCATCAGGGAAATCCAAATCAAAACCTCAATGAGATAGCACCTCACACCAGTCAGAATGGCTAAAATTAACAAGTCAGGAAATGACAGATGTTGGCGGGGATGCGGAGAAAGGGGAACCCTCCTACACTGTTGGTGGGAATGCAAGCTGGTGCAGCCACTCTGGAAAACAGTATGGAGGTTCCTCAAAAAGTTGAAAATAGAGCTACCATATGATCCAGCAATTGCACTCCTGGGTATTTACCCCAAAGATACAAAAGTAGGGACCCGAAAGGGTACATGCACCCCGATGTTTATAGCAGCAATGTCCACAATAGCCAAACTGTGGAAAGAGCCAAGATGTCCATCAACAGATGAATGGATAAAGAAGAGGTGGTATATATATACAATGGAATATTATGCAGCCATCAAAAGGAATGAGATCTTGCCATTTGCAACAACGTGGATGGAACTGGAGGGTGTTATGCTGAGCGAAATAAGTCAAATAGAGAAAGACATGTATCATATGACCTCACTGATATGAGAAATTCTTAATCTCAGGAAACAAACTGAGGGTTGCTGGAGTGGGGGGTGGGGTGGGAGGGATAGGGTGACTGAATGATGGACACTGGGGAGGGTATGTGCTCTGGTAAGCGCTGTGAATTGTGCAAGACTGTTGAATCTCAGATCTGTACCTCTGAAACAAATAATGCAATATATGTTAAGAAAGAAAAAAAGAAGAAGAAGAATGTAGCAGGAGGGGAAGAATGAAGGGGGGGAAATCGGAGGGGGAGAAGAACCATGAGAGACAATGGACTCTGAAAAACAAACTGAGGGTTCTAGAGGGGAGGGGGGTGGGAGGATGGGTTAGCCTGGTGATGGGTATTGAGGAGGGCACATTCTGCATGGAGCACTGGGTGTTATGCACAAACAATGAATCATGGAACACTATATCTAAAACTAATGATGTAATGTATGGGGATTAACATAACAATAAAAAAATTAAAAAAAAAAAAAAGTATGTCCATGTGTAGACTTTGTTCTAAATACCTTACATATATTAACTTACTAATCATGACCATAGCCTCATGAGATCTATACTAGTATTTTCACCACTTTACAGACAAAGAAATGAGTACAGAACGGTTACTATGCCCAAGATCACAGGGCAAGTGAGTGGCACACGAGGGATTCCAACCCCAGACAATCAAGCCCTAGGGCTCATACATTTAAGCACTATTTATTAGCTTTACTGCTTCCTCACAGGGTTTTAACATTAAAATGTAATAATAAAATAAAAACACATAGCATTTAGTACTGCACTAAGCGCACAGGAAATGCTTACAAATATTAGCTTAAAAAGAAAAAAATAATAATTTTTTTAAAACTGTGAATCCTGATGAAAAAGACTGACAATAAATACTCCTTTTCTGTCCATTTATCCTCGTTTCTCTAATTTCTTCTTTTCTCAGACTCTCTTCCATTAAAATGTTACTGCCCTTCCATCACTATGACTTGGTGATGTTTTATGTTTCCCTTCAGAATGTCACCCTTCAGAATGTCACCAGCAAAAATGTTTTTGTGGTATTTGTGACAAAGCACCCCAAAATGCATGCGGAGACACAATCAGTGTTTGTCAGATTCTTCAATATGTAAATGGAGGCTTCTCAGTGATCTAAGGGGATCAACAAAAAGGATAGCCTGGTGGTGTGAGTGCTGCCTACAGTCTACAGGATGAGCGAAAAGAGCAAATAAACTCAATAAACACTTTGATTCATTGGCAAGATCTTCTCTTTCCTTTTAATAGTCTAAATGCTAATTCACTTACTTTAACCTTTCCTCACAAATTATACCACTGAGAATAATATGCATATGCAAAAGAGTCATGCTGGGAGCTGTAATTAGGGCCCTTGACAACTTTTCTGATTACTACATTTTTCACAAGTACCAAGAAATGTTGGAACCAACTGTCTGGATTTCTTCCCCCTTGTGGAAGAATACTGCTTACAGAAATCTGAATGATTCTGGTGATCACTTATAAAACATCAGCAGATGACAAACAGAAGAGTCCACAGTTGATACATTTTGTCTCCCTAGGCAACTTTGGATTACCCTAAATTTTAGGAAAGCATTATCTATAGTAGCTTGACTCTTCTTTGGAACAGCAGAGAATGAATTAATCCAATTTAGTTTAATTATGTAAGGTATTTCCCAATGAAGAAACATCCCCAGATACAATAAGTAAATTAGTCAGGTGCCTGGGTGGCTCAGTTGGTTGAGCCTCTGACTCTTGGTTTCGGCTCAGGTCATGATCTCAGGGTTGTGAGATCGAGCCTCACGTCGGGCTCCACACTCAGCGTGCTGTTGGCTTGGGATTCTCTCCTTCCCTCTCCTCTTGCCCCTCCCTCCACACACACCCTTTCTCTAAATAAATAAACAAAATCTTTAAAAAAAAATAAGTAAACTTGTAATTTAATCGTTTCCATTAAGCAATCTTTTCAAAGTGGTTGTCATGGTGACACTTCTTCCAAGGTTTGCAGCAATTCCTCTATTCCTATGGCAAGCAGCTGTGTGCTCTGACTTTTTGGACAATGGTTAATTAATAAAAAATTAATCTACACATTAATGTGTATCTACATCTCACTGAAATATTCTCCCAGCTGAAGAGTTTACATGTTGTTTACTCTTTCAGTCAGCTTGTTTCAAATGAGTAATTAAAGGAAAAGCAAAACTCTCAGGGCTGGTAGCATCCAGATATTAAATGGTATTTATGTTTGTCTAAAGTTAAGGATGTGCATTTCCTTGCATCTTGGGTGATACTATTCTCTTGTTACATACCAATGTGCCTCAGTGGTAATCATATAAATGTCTATAATTTCAATCTTGCATGGTTATTTTAGTTAACTCAAATATAGATTCCCATATTAAACGTTCTGAAACATTTTGTCCTCTCCAGCTTTATCCCTTGAAGAAGTTGTACCGTCCTTTAAAATATAATTAAATAAGATTTTTTTTTTTTAAGAGGGGAATTTTTAGCACCACTTTTATAGAGCACTCTCGGTGTAGGAATCAAAATTATTAGCAGTGCCTTTTTTGCTTGTTTTAAGAGACTCTTCATTTTCGGCTGATGGTTACATCTCTAAATAGATTTCACGCTCCCCGCTCAGAGACAGAAAAGCACACATAGCTCTCTTAACATTCAAATAACAATCTCTTCACTCATCATCACCGAAGTCCAATATCTATCCTGAAACCTATTAAATTAACACAAAATCTGTGCCGGTCTCAAGTTCTCCAAGAAAAAACATGTCTGTGAGAGCCTTTTAATCATTTTATCCTTCTATTCTAAAGAATGTTTTTCCATTCCAGAAGGCACCTAAAAGGATTTTAAAGGTCTCCTTTTTTTTTTTTTTTTTTTTAGTGATCCTAATGATTTCATCATGACTGCTCTCAATGACAAAGGACAGTCTTCTCTACACAAAGAGGGATCTGAGTGTAAAGAACTACCACTTGGTAAAAGACCCAGCTTAGGGTTTTACCATCATGTAGCCATGGGATGCTCAATTTACTACAGTTCAAAAACATGAAAGGGATTTACTCTCAAAAACCCAGTTGAAAACGGTAACAATTCAAGAGGGAAAATTCAGTCCAAGGAAGGCACTTGGCACCAAACCTAAGTGGGGATCTAAGAGAGTAGCCAACATTTGGAGGTCAGAAACCAGGTCATAAAGAAAGGAATGGATGCAATTAGGCAATCAGCTCAGAGGACACCTGCACACCAAGTGTCACACATCCCCACTGGTTCTTAAAGACCTACCGTGGCAACAGGGCCTGGCAGGAAATATTCAGGAGAGATGAAAGCTCTCCTTTCTGAAACTTTCATGGCTATCCATAACTAGATACTACCCAAAATCATCCTGTGCTGCTGGAAGGCATGCAGCTAACAAGTGAAAATGGCGTTTTTATAAATCTGTTTCTCAATTCTAGAATGCTATCATTTTAAAGGAACATTCTGCATAGACCATACAGTTACATTAGAGCAGGGGGACCTATTAGGTGCCAATACATCGTTCTCATATGTATTCATTTGGTGCTGACTTCACTTTTCTCTCTGTATCACCTTCTCCCCAACACCACCATCACCAGCAGCCATATCGCTACGACCCATCAGCTCTATTACCAAAGTACCAAAAATTTAATTTTAAGCTCAAAAGGGTTTCATAGGGTGTCAAAGTTGCTGATGCTGAGTCATCTAAGCCAATGTTTCTCAAAACTTAATGTGCATACAATTCCCCTCTTAGAGGATCTTATTAAAATTCTATAGTTCTTGGGTGAGATGTGACATTTTGCATTTCTTTTTTTTTTTTAAGATTTTATTTATTTATTTGAGAGAGATAGAGCATGAGTGGGGGGAGGGGCAAGGGGAGAGGGAGGAGCAGAGTCCCCGCTGAGGAGGGAGCCCAATGCGGGGCTTGATCCCAGAACCCCAAGACCATGACCTGAGCCAAAGGCTGCTGCTTAACCGACTGAGCCACCAGGGCATCCCACACTTTGCATTTCTACAAACTGTCCAGTGATGTCATGATCTATGAACCACACCTTTAAATCCCTTGGTAACTCAGAACCCTCATAATTGTCCAAAATTCCTGATGCTTCTTCAGGTTAAAATTCAGCCTAGAACTAAGTCAAATTCTCCAAAGGCAAGGGTTCTCAAACTGGAGTCCAAGGGTTTCCAGCCCTGCATGGGACTGCCCAGGTGCTAGTCCCAAGTTCTAGGCTCCTCTCCTTTTCTGTGTCACCTACCTATTGAATTTTATGACTCCATCTCCTCATCTTAAAGAATGAGTATAACACAGAACCTGTCTCATTAGATCATTGTAGGCATCAATTAAGATGACCCAGGCCTCCCATAATGCTCAGTATAGTAATTAAACAACAAAGGTCCTTAGAGGACCCTAAGATGAACTTCAGGGACATCAATAAAGACACTGTAATTATTTCTAAAATGTTCTATGTGCTTAAGTTTACTTCCCCTAGAGAGAGTCCATGCCTTTCTTTAGATTCTCACTGGGACCCATAACCCTAAAAAGTTTAAGAACCATTGATCAAGAGTGACTATGGGGCCCATCCAGAACTGCCCTGGTGTCTAGAAGATGGGTCTGAGGAAAAGGCAGATTTTGGTGCAACACTGCCATGGGCCAAGCCCCACTGGGTTGGGGGAACAGGCAGGGGAGGAGAGGATAGTAGACTAATTTTTTGCTAATTTATATTACTTAGTATCATCATCACCATAATCTCATAAACAAGTATTGACCATTGGGATAAAGTTCTCCCTGGAGCTCAGGTGCCCCAAAGGCATAAAATGACATAGTAAGAAACTCCCTCCCTCTCAGTATTTAAATAGCATCACCTGCCAGGTCGGCAGGCCCTACCGAACCGACCCCTCGAAGAACAAGAACATCAAGTCACAGAGCTGGGCACAGCGGGAACACAACAGCACCGCACCGAACACGTCCTGACGGCTCGTTAGGACAGAATCAGCTGTGAGCAAGGTAGGCAGAAGAAACAATTTCATTGCTCCTGAAGAACTTGCAGCATGACAATGGCTACAGGAAGATGGCAAAGAGAGTAGCAAAAGAAAGCTAGAGAAAATTCAAAACACACCCATTAACAAATTCCTGAACAATAATCAGCGTTGAGAGAATAGCGTGGGCCGAAGCTAAGGTAAAGGAAAATGATACCTTGAAACCTGCTTTATCAATCTTCTTGCTTACTATTTAGTGGGGGGGAAAGCCCAGTTTCAGAATAGGTAGAGAAGAAATTTTTAGGAGTACTTATTATGGGGAAGATGTGAAGGCACTGAATGAAAACTCAAAATATCCCTTTTATTGCTAAAACTAGTTTAAAGCAACCCATAGTATACAGAATATTCAAACCTAACACCTAGGAGGCGACTAGATTTTTAAGATTGTGAAGCAGATATATGAAGACAAATATACATGCAAAATTGAGCATTGAAGGAAATATATTCATTGAATGGTAATTATGAAATCTCACACGAAAAAGTGTATTTTTCACAGATATATATCCAGATACCCAAACCTGACTTGATTTTAAATTACACAAGTACACAATGCCACAAAAGTTCATTTAAAAGTGTACAAAATATGGCCCTTTTTGGCAGGGTTTCCACAACCCACACCATCACTCCAGGATACATGTGTATAGATACCATAAAAAGATTTTCTATTTTCAGATATAATACCCAACTTTAATTTTTATAAGAATGACTAAGAAATCATTCTATTAACTGATTCAATTTACTAAATTAGATAATTTGCTGAATTTGTAATAATTTTGAAGTTACCGTTCATAGTTAACCCTAAATCTCAAGGTCATATTCATTTTTGTATAATAAATAATCACACTAAATAAAATGATAAATTATGGTAATGGCACTTTTTCTTCTTAATCATCAACTACCTCTCATATCCCAGTTAATTTTACATTTCATCTGTTATAAAAAAACATATCAAAGGGCTTTAAAAGACAGTTTTTTGCAAAGGGAGATGATTATGCAATGTCTCGATAATGCAACATAGAGGCTAAAACAAGTTTTAAAACAACATTAAAATAAAGAAGAAACTGACACAATTTTGTTAAATGCTAAAAACATCTGACTTGCTTCCACACAAATGGGTACCAGATAAGTCTTGAGGAATCCCATAGCTCATACACTATACCTCTCCCTTTTATCCTTTTCTGAGAAAATCAGCCATGCCAACTTGACCATGAAGAGTAGCTGGACCTTAAAGATGTTTTAGAACTCAGATATCTTTCTCATTCTTATAATTTGTAGTCTTATAATGAAACCAACTTTCATACGTTTGTCTGAGGGGTCTCTGGTCTTTTGTTACAGAAGGCTTTTGAGCTAGCCAGGAAAAATAAATATTGGCTCAACAAATTTTCCTAATGAATTGACATGGACTAGTACCAGTGCATGGTCTGCCTGCAGTCTCCCTGATACCAATGAACAAATCTTTAAAATCAGAAAATTAGTGATGCTAGAGCATGACTTGACACAGCAGGGATCCCACCTTCCATGTACTATTCAAAGAGGATGGTTCAAAGAGGCTGAGTCCACTTTCAAAACATCATCTAAATTGGGAAGACATTTATTGCTTCAGCCCTACCAAAGAGCTAAAAAACAGTGCTCTTGGAGTGTTCCACCCCTCTTTCTAGAAGGGAGGGAGGAGGGATAAGAGGGGGAGGGATGGAGGGAGGAAAGAAATATATGAAGCAAAAACTGACAGAAGGGAAAAATGGATGGCAACACAATAATAGTAGAAGACTTCAATAGTTCATTTTCAGTTATAGACAGAACACCCAGACAGTAGATCAGTAAGGAATGAGAACACTTGAACACCCCACCCAACAATAGTCAAATACCCAATTTTATCAAGTACTCATGCAACTTTCTTCAGGATGAACCACATTGTAGGTCACAAGACAAGTTTTAACAAATTTAAGAAATATGAAGCCATACAAAGTACCGTCTCTCACCAGAATGGAACAAAAGTAGAAATCTAAAGTAGAAGATACACAGGAAAATTCAAAAATAGATAGAAATTGAACAACCCACTCTTAAACAATGAATAGATCAAAGAAGAAATCACAAGGGAATTTAGGGAATATCTGAAGACAAATGTGAACAAAAACACAACATACCAAAATTTATGTAATACAGTAAAAGCAGTACTAAGAGGGAAGTATAGAGCAGTAAACACTTACATTAAAAAAAGAAAAAATTCTCAAGCAACCTAACTTTATACCTCAAGGAACTAGAAAAAGTAGGAGAAATCAAGCCAAAAATGAGCAGGAGGAAAGAAATAAAGATTAGAGCAGAAATGAACAAAATAGAAAACTAGAAAACAGAAGAAAGAAAATGAACAAAAGTTAGGTCTTTCTTTTTTTAGGGTAGTGAAATTGACAATTCTTCAATGTGGCACCAGAAACACAGACAACACACAAAAACAGACAAATTAAAACTACATCAAACCTGGGGCGCCTGGGTGGCTCAGTTGGTTAAGCAACTGCCTTCAGCTCAGGTCATGATCCTGGAGTCCCGGGATCGAGTCCCACATCGGGCTCCCTGCTCAGCTGGGGGTCTGCTTCTCCCTCTGACCCTCTTCCCTCTCATGCTCTCTGTCTCTCATTCTCTTTCTCTCAAATAAATAAATAAAATCTTTAAAAAAAAAAACTACATCAAACTTAAAAATTTCTATACAACAAAAGACAACTTCTATAACTCAACAACAAAGAAACAAATAACTAAAAAATGGACAAAGGAATTGGATAAACAATTCTCCAAAAAAGATATACAAATGGCCAACAAGTATATGAAAAGATGTTCAACATCCCCAACCATAAGAGAAATGCAAATCAAGACTACACTGAAATATTATTTCATACCCACTGGGATGGCCACAAGCAGAAGAACAGAAAACAGCAAATGTTGGCAAAGACACGGAGAACCTGGACTGCTCCTGCACTCTTCATGGGAATATAAAATGATGAACCATTATGGAAAACACTGTGGAGGGTCCTCAAAAAAACTAAAAATAAAATTACCTTATGATATCTAAAAGAATTCAAGGCAGGATCGCAAAGAGATACATACACACCCATGTTCATAGTAGCATTATTCACAATAACCGTGAATGGAAGCATCCCACTGAATATCCATTGGCAGAGGAATGGATTAACAGGTGCAGTATTTACATACAATAAAATCTTACACAGCCTTAAAAAAGAAAAGGAAATCCTATCACATGTGTACAGAGTTTCAGTTTTGGAAAATGAAAAAGTTCTAGGGATCTGGTGCATGACAAAGTGATATATTTAACATCACTGAACTGTACACTTAACAATGAGTAAATTTAATGCCATGTGTTTTTTATCACAATTTTTTAAACATATACTCATGTCCGGGTACTAACCTCAGAGAATATCATTTAATTTGTCTGGGGTGAAGAGTGGACACTGGGATTTTTTTTTAAATATTTTGTTTATTTATTTGAGGGTGCTTGGGTAGCTCAGTCGGTTAAGTGTCTGCCTTCGGTTCAGGTCATGATCCCAGGGTCCTGGGATCGAGTCCCACATCAGGCTCCCTGCTCAGCGGGGACTCTGCTTCTCCCTTCTCCTCTGCCTGCTACTCTGCCTACTTGTGCTCTCTATCTCTCTGTCAAATAAATAAATAAAATCTTTCTTTTAAAGAGTGGGGTGGGGAAGGGCAGAGGGAGAGGAAGAAGCAGACTTCCCCCTGAGCAGGGAGCCCAATGCAGGGCTTGATCCTTGGACCCCGAGATCACGACCTGAGCCCGATATCAACCAGCTGAGCCACCCAGGCAGCCCGACACTGGGATTTTTTAAAGCCCTCTTGGTTGTTCATCACCTGTTATACAGAACTATGGACCCAGTGTTGCCAGATCTTACATTTTTTTTCAAGAGAAGCTAGAATCAGGATTTTTATACAAACATTTCTGATGTTTTAATGTTTGCAATTAATTTTTAAAATGTCAGAGCACCTAGGTGGCTCAATCGGTAAGTGTCTGCCTTTGGCTCAGGTCATGATCCCAGGGTCCTGGGATCAAGCCCCGCATCAGGCTCCCAGCTCGGCAGGAAGCCTGCTTCTCCCTCTCCTCCCTGCTCGTGTTCCCTCTCATTATCTCTATCTGTGTCTCTCTCAAATAAATAAATAAAATCTTAAAAAACATTTTTTTAAATGCCATGCAACCCAAACACACCATTTGCAGTCTCTGGGCTAGTGATCTCTGAGTTCCCTTGTAGTTTACAATTTCTGTGGAGCAAAATTAAGTTTCCTGTGTCTCAGTAGCTACCCTACTTAACAGGTCACTCTTCTGGGGCTTTGGAATCTTTCCTATGGGAAGTGGTCATCGATAAACTGGGTCAGTTTCCACAAGAGGTGTGTCATGGTTACAAGTCCTCAGCTCCATGTGGGTTATCATTTGGCCAGGAAGATGGATTGGGAATCTTTGAACAGCCATTTCATACAGAGAACTCTGTTGTTTAAATTGAATGTTGCATGAACTCCTAAATACAGTTAATGTACAAAAGCTGAATTGCTTTGATGTAAGCAGGATTGGGGAAGAGGGGAGTGAATGATCATGTTTTATTTCCTGTTTCATCAGCAGGCTTTCCTGAGTGGACTCCACAAAGCTTCCATCTAGGATCAGGGAAAAGCCTCAGGAGCTAGAGGATGCAAAGCATCAAACCAAACCTCTTTATCTCCTTCTCCAAACAGAGCAACACTGCTTTTCTCAACTGTGCTGAGAATCCACTTCTGCTTTGTTTGAAAAAGGGGTTCAGCTTTAAAGAAGGAAATTTAAAAAAAAAATCTGACCTAGATAAGGGTAGCTAGAATGTTTGTTAATTTTTCAGATGACACCAACAGAGATAAAAGTAAATGCACAAATAGAAAATACAAACACCAACGAAAAGTGAAGAGATCGGTAGAAAAGAGGATGGAATTCTGAGGCTAACAAGCAAACCAAATAAAATGCTATTGCTTAGAACAGACCTCCAATTTGGGGGAAAGCATAGTAAACATCAGCATGGAGATATAGGGCCCCTTAGCCTCACAGCCTGTTTGCTGACCCTCCATATGGAGGAATGTTCCAGGCTGGACTTCAGTGTTTGTGGGATTGAAAAGCATATTTAGCAGGGAGGTTAATTAAAGGTCTATAACATGAAACTTGAGGACAGAATAAAGTAACCAACATTATTCCATCAGGATAAGAAGACTGTGAGGAGATTTACAATAAAAAGACAAAGACTGCAGAGTCAGCAAAAAATAGATCAGTTGGACCATAGCAAAATTAAAGACTTTTGTGCATCAAAGGACACTATCAACAGAGTGAAAAGGCAACCTGTGGAATGGATGAAAAAATATATGCAAATTATACATCTGAGAAGTGGTTAATATTCAGCATATATAAAGAACTCCTTAAGTCAACAACAACCACAAAAGCCCAATTTAAAAAAGGGTGAAGGGCTTGAACAGGCATTTCTCCAAAGAAAATACACAAATAGTAAATAAACACATGAAAAAGGCTCAATATCATTAATTATTGGAGAAATGCAAGTCAAAACCACAAGATACTGTTTTATATCTATCAGAATGGCTGTTATTTAAAAAAAAAAAACAAAAAAACAGAAAATAAGTATTGGTGAAGATGTGGAGAAACTGGAACTCTTGTGCCCTGCTGATGGGAATGTGAAATGGTACAGCCATAGAGGAAAACATATGAAAATTAAAAATAGTATTACCATATGATTCAATACTTTAGGTTTGGGATATACCCCTAAAAGAATTGAAAGCAAAGACTTGAAAATGTATCTGTCCACCCATGTTCATAGGCAGCACTGTTCACAATAGTCAAAAGGTAGAAGCAATCAAGTGTCCGTCAACGATGAATGGCTAAACACAACGTGGTATATACATACCAGGGACTATTATGCAGCCTTAACAAGGAAGAAAATTCTGAAACATGTTATGGATGAATCTTGAAGACATTAAACAAAACAAGACAGTCTCTAAAGAACTAATATTGTAGGATTCCACTTAGAGGAGATACCTAAAGCAGTCAAATTCATAGGGACAGAAAGTAGAATGGTAGTTGCCAAGGACTGGTGAGAGGGAGGAAAAGAGGAGCTAGTGTTTAATGAGAACAGAGTTTCTATTGTACAAGATGAAAAAAGATGGGAAGAGAGATTGTGGTGATAGTTGTACAACAATGTTAAAACCACTGAACTACATGACTCTTTATAAAATGGTTAAAACTGTAAACTATGTCATGTCAATTTTACCACAATTTTTAAAATATTTCTTGGGGCGCCTGGGTGGCTCAGATGGTTAAGCATCTGCCTTCGGCTCAGGTCATGATCTCCGGGTCCTGGGATCGAGCGGGAGTCAGGCTCCCAGCTCAGCGGGGAGCCTGCTTCTCACTCTCCCTCTGCCTCTCCCACTGCTCATGCGCTCTCTCTCTCTCTCTGTCTCAAATGAATAAATAAAATCTTTAAAAAATTTTCTTTAAAGACAAAACTATGAGACTCATGAACGCATATTGGCCCATATGCCAAGTTCGTCTCATGATATGCCAGACAGATGGACTTCACATATTTCCTTTTCATAGTATCTTCCCACTTCTGTTGGTAGACATAACTCTGTGATGCATCAAGGTGAACTCTGAGAACACCTGCTCTGACAGGACTGATCATGGAGCCTCTGATGTTAAGAGGGAAATCAATGGAAATAAGAAAGTAAGCTTAGAAGGGAAGGGTGGGCACAATGAGGTGAGTAGAATCAGTGAAAACATTTCAAGCCAAAAGGATTTCAGTGAGCCTGATGATTCTCAAACAGTATGTGCCATGCCACTTAAAATGGACACCGGACTACCTATTGTAACAGGAAAGATAAAGTCAATTGGGCAGTATGTCAAAATGACATCTTCATATTCCTAATAGGACAAATGTATAGGCACTAGGGATTGGTTGTCAGATACTCAATGGAATACCAGAGAAACTAAAGGATCTCCTTCAGAAATGTCAACAAAATGCCTCATGGATGCTTAAACAATCTTGTAGTTTGGGATAGCAATGATTTTACATGTTTTAGTCCCTTGGAAGTTCTGGCCTCACGTCTTCTAAAGAAGCAAAAATTCCGGCTGAATTTTTCATGTCCCCTGTTTCACGGGGCTCTGAGACCCTCACACTTGCTGGGCATGGCCAGCCCCACCATTACACAGGAACTTAAATATCAATGGTTAGCGAGCAATATAACACTGATAATGAATAAAGGACACATCAAATTTGATACCTGAAGGAATGGAGAATTAATAACAAATTCACAACACATAAAAGAAAATCCCAACAAAATAAGATGGAAAAGGCTCAAAATGTTTTTAGTGACAAATGTGAAGAATTTTCAAGGAGCCATTGTGCCGATTAAGCTTTTGACAAGGTGTAAGTATATAAATTTTCGACCCTTGGAACAATCAGCTTCAAGAGCAGATGCACAGCTCCCACATTATATTCATCATTGTATACAAGGCCCCGCTGTGCCTGAGGTTAGCAGTGAAGGAAGAAGACAGAGTCATGACCCCTCATGGGGGAGGTGGGGGAGAAGAGCAAGAAGACTCACAAGGAGCTGCCAGTCAGCTCCATCAGCAAGCAGCCCCCCTTAAGGACCAGTGGCACAGTGGTACCCAACCACCTGCCCACGTGCCTAAAGCACACACCAGAAAGATGGACGGTGTC
This sequence comes from Phoca vitulina, assembly GCF_004348235.1. Classification (NCBI taxonomy): domain Eukaryota; kingdom Metazoa; phylum Chordata; class Mammalia; order Carnivora; family Phocidae; genus Phoca; species Phoca vitulina. The sequence continues at coordinate 18,581,096 of NW_022589735.1, forward strand.
CAAAGACATGCCAAGCATCAGAGACAAAGACCTGTCCAGGTGGGCAATAGGTAATCGACCTATGTGTTCTTCCTCTTTAAATTGAAACTCTTCTTGGTCTCCAGGTGCTCAGTATTCACATCCTAAAAGCCACATTCCATTTCCTAATGACAGCCCTTTCCGTGTTTGGAGTTTAGACAAACCCTGACCTGCATGATGACTGACTTTACAACACCCCACAAGACCCATCCAGCTATTATTTCTCGCCATTCAACCTTTCCGAGCCCTCCTACATACCTGCTAGGTGGTTTTATCCAAAGATGTCTATTAATCCATAGAAGCAGGTCTTCCTGGGTGAGTAACTGCCCACATCGCCTGTGACTCGCCAACCACGTTTCTTTTGAGTAGAGGTCACTACAGCTTAACGCACCGTCTAGAATATGGAGAGGAATGAAACCACGTTTTGTAATCAGATCTCTATTTGCCCTGATGACCTAGCAATAAAGGGGAGTAAAACATGCACGACTGTCAGATCTCCAAAGATGACCCTGCTTTATATTGCAGTGGTCTTATTTTTATTGAAATGTCATCAACTCCTACTTGATAAAATGGACAGAGGATAGGGGTGGGGGGATGGTAACTGTTCCAAACCCTGAGAATACCGGGACTTCTCAGTTTCTCATTTCATTCGTCTAAAAGCATTTTGAGATTCCGGTGTGTGCAATTCCTTTTCAGCCCAAGTCAAGGACTGGGTCTCTCTTTCACCAAACTTCTTTTATTTATTATTATTATAGTCAGTTAGCCAACATATAGTACATCATTAGTTTTTGATGAAGTGTTCAACATTCATTAGTTGCATATAACACTCAGTTCTCAATACAACACGTGCCCTCCTTAATACCCATCACCCGGCTACCCCATCCCCCCACCCCCCTGCCTTCTGTAACCCTCAGTTTGGTTCCCTGAGTCCAGAGTCTCTCATGGTTTGTCTCCCTCTCTGATTTCTTCCCATTCAGTTTTCCCTCCCTTCCCCTGTGGTCCTCTGCACTATTCCTTGTGTTCCACATATGAGTGAAACTTCTTTAAAGAAAACCTGGAATTAGGGTTAATGCAGATCAGTCAAATGGGGGATGGGGAGGCTTTTGTAATAAGACACTCACCTGAATCTCATGGGTCTCTATCACTCACTACTTACAGGGCCTCCCTGAGTTTCTTTTCCCCTCTACACCTCAGTTACTCTGTCTGTCACAATGGTGCTGATGACGCTTACCTCTGCTGCTTGTGGGGATATTAAAAGAGGTAATGAAGGCTGCATGCCTGGCCTTCACACATGGGAAACACATGGGAAGCGTTTTAAAAATCAAAGGTAGGGGCGCCTGGGTGGCTCAGTCGGTTAAGCATCTGCCTTGGGCTCAGGTCATGATACTGGGGTCCTGGGATCGAGCCCCACATCGGGCTCCTTGCTTGGCTGGGAGCCTGCTTCTCCCTCTCCCTGTGCCCCCTCCTTGTGATCTCTGTCAAATAAATAAAATCTTTAAATAAATAAATAAAAATCAAAGGTAAAGGAGGTTAGGGAACTTCTGCCTTCTTCTGAGAAGGAGGTGGGGAGGTAGGGGGAAAACAGTGGGGGAGAAGGACTACCACTACAAGATGCACTGACATGTCACGGGTCCCCTAAGATACAAAGCTCCTACCTTAACATCCTTTCCAGTGGAAATAGAATAGATGCAAAGACCCGCCTCATTCAGGCATCTCGCTAGGCAGGTATAGAAGTTCCTCCATAACATCAGGACCCCGATGGGTTCTGTTACATTCCATTTAACTTGGACTTAACTTCAGACAGATTCAGATGCAAGGATGAAATCATTTCTTAAATTAAAAGGACCTGAAAGATGTCCTTCTCCCCTCAGCCTCTAGCAGGAAGGCGAAAGGATCTCCATATTTGTCTCCCATTCCCACTCATGTTGAACCTGCCAAGCCCCACCGGGAAGTATTTATCCCACCTGCGTCTCTGGGTAAAAAAAAAAATCATCCGCTTGCAAGATGGTCTAGTCCTTTAGACCATTTCTAATCAGTTTTCTTCACATCGCATCAAAAAAATGATAATTTCAGGCCTGCCTTGAAGGATAAACTGACTGCAGTAAGCTAGCAAAATCAAAACAAGCCCAAGGTCAGCAGCACACCAGTGAGCCCACCGATCATTACTTAGACATGAGAAACGTGGAGGGTTAATCCGTTAATGAATCTGGCACAGGAGCATCTGGAGGGGGAGGGGAGGACAAGGAACTGAGTGGGTTCAGAAACCAAGGAGAGCTGATGAACAAGCAGGCTCATCGCCTACATGTTTCTGCTTCTCTCCATAAGATGTGAACTTCCTTTGAATCCCATCATTTAAGAGTGTAACCCTTTGCAGCTCCGCGCCTCGGGTGAAATGCAGCATAAAAGAAAATTTAATAGCTTCCCACCTGCAGCAGCTGGGCTGACAAATCGTACCAGGCTTCAGACAAGTGGAAGGGCCTCAGCGTGTTATAGACGGAACAGCTGGGCTAGTCCGTGCTCATTGGCCGAATGGCTTCTGTAATCCCAGCTGGAGCTGGAAAAGCTTCTCTAGAAAAGTAGTTAACTTAAAGCTCTCATGCAAGGAGCATCTGTAACCTCGACCACTTTGTGTGAGATGCTGGCCCGCTCGACGCTGGCAAATGATGAGAAGGGCCACCCCCAGAAAGAGCGACGATGTTAGTAAACACATCCTTCCTGAGGTGACTCAGCCAGTCTCTGTCAACACGACCTCAGCTTGTCAAATGACATCTGGCCCTGAACCAGACTCATTTACCCAACACCCTCCTTGGAATAAAATGAACACTGGCTTATGCATGATCCATTTTGGTCCTGTTCCACTGCAAGGTACTTTAGCTACCTATTTATTCTATCCATGGAGAATACATATTCTAGGTCATTGTATCTACTCTACAAAGTCTGTAAGTATTCACATGGGAAAAAGAAAAGTATTTTCAGGAGCAGAGAGGAAGGAACCTGATAACAACCCAACTAACTGCAAAGTACTTTCTTTCTCCTGGAATTATCACTTCAGGGGAAGCAAGCATGTATTATGGAGATAGCATATTTTTCACATAACGTGTTTGTTTGTATGCATCGGCTGAAACATGCCCTATCTTATCATGCAATTATTGGTTAGTTAAGAATGCTCTTTAACTGAATTGTTTCTTGAGATCTGCTCCTTTGTTGATTCATACCCACTAACCATTACTGAGTTTAATCCTACCCTATGCTAGGGACTCTCAGCAAAAGGAAACAAGAATATTGCACATACACAAAGCTTATGTTCACACCTGCTCTCCAAAACTAGTAAACCACACGCTTAAAAATAAATATAAAAACTGACGCCTCCCTGCTCCATGCCTACCTGAATTTTTTTTTAAAGATTTTATTTATTTATTTGACAGAGAGATAGAGAGCACAAGTAGGCAGAGAGGCAGGCAGAGGGAGAGGGAGAAGCAGACTCTCCACTGAGCAGGGAGCCTGACGTGGGGTCGATCCCAGGACCCCAGGATCATGACCTGAGCCGAAGGCAGCTGCCTAACTGACTGAGCCACCCAGGCGCCCCCCTACCTGAATTTATATTGTCCCCGTTCTACTCTAGGCTTTGTCTTCCATTTCTAGATCTTTTCACATCCTTTGGATTTACCTTCTGAAGGAGCAAATTAAATGGCTTTAGTGAATACTCACTCCTACCTTGTCCTCCACTACACAAACCTTCTCATGCATTTCCAAGGTGAGCACCTTATCTGGGCTCCCTCTGACTCCCCATTATGAGGAGAGGGGAAAGTTCAAAATTTTCCATGACCATGAGACTGGATGCAAAAAGCTACCCAAACCTTCAGTCCAGAGTAGAATGTTCTAAATTTTATTCTCAGAGGAAAAGATTTCTTTAAATGATGATCATTTAAAATGAGAATCTTTGGGGAATGTGCTTTAGCATCACTTCAGGGAAAAGCAAAAAACACTTTGTTTCCTACAGACATTTTACAACCCACAAACTAAGTCAGTTAATACTTGATATTCAGCACAACATGATGGCCACAAAACTGTTAGGAAGATTAGTATGGATGACTTCATAGCCCAAGACAGTGGCCTATAATTCCTACCTATTACTGGTTCTGTCCTCATAGCCTAATTATTATTCCTGCCCATAGCTTTACACTTTAATTTTTTATCATTACCAAGCCATCAGACACAGATTTGGAGTAAAGTCAAATAGGAAATTATATTCCACTATTATTTTTGAGCAACTAATAGTTCTCATTTGAATGAAATGAATTTTAGTTCACACCAAATTCAATAATACAGTTCTAGTCCGTAACTTCAGACCTACAGTCTACTTACTGGAAATTGAGCTCATTAGATTTGTGGACCTCAGTGCATAAACCCTAAGCTCCACTTTCCAGTTCTGCCACTAAGTTACTATGTAATCATGCCTAAGTCTTTTTTTTTTTTTTTTTTTGGTTTCTTTTGCTCCATTTGTAAAATGGCAATAATCCAAATCTTTCAAGCCAGGGATCTACCTCATTCTAGGATTTGATTTAAAGCTATGTCTCCAAAAGCCCTAAAAATCCTGCAGCGTTTTTACAGTGTCACGTACAAATACTTTGTCCAAATTTTTTTATTTTTAATGGCTATTTTTAACATCGTGGGATTATACTAGGAATCACTAACTCATATGTGTTATATATCAGGTTTTAACATATTTTCACGAACCCCTTCCCAAGATACTGCCTGGTTAACTCATTCTTGTGTGTAAAATTCAGTATAAAGCTACTGCTACCAAATCTGTACATATAAGGGACCTTTCTTTAAATATGTTATTTATTAGTAAGGGTACAGTTTAGCCCTGGTCTTTTTTTTTTTTTTTTTTAAAGCTAAGTAACTGCCTTACACTCATTTCTAAAGATGTATAATAAGGTCCTCAGAAACATGAAAACTTCCGTCAAGGACTTCATGCTCAGTCGTCCCTACTGGACATGCATGATACCTGGTCTTACTCCGTAACCTGTGGGCGCCGCAACAAGTTGGTGCCGGTGGTGTAGCCAGAAATTACTAACGCCAAGTTACAAAGCTGATTGGTTAACGGCAGATTTTGCAATCATGTTGGGCAATCATGCTGGATTTTCAGGGTGACAAATTTGGACTGTGTTAGCAGAGACCCCACTTTGGGTTATATATAATCAGATAGGATCTTGCACAGGTAGAACAGAGAATGGAGAATACTCATTCCTTGAACATCCCCCAGCCTGACATCTCTTGGTTTCATTTGCTAAGTACATGTCCTTTGAGCTTATCACAGTAAACTATGCCTTCCATAAGGCTTGCCTGGTAAGAGAACTCAGTTTTCTCATACCAACAACCCAGTTCTATAATAACGTGCTCCTTCCACTTTTTTTCCATTTAAGATTTGGATTCATCTGTCTGGAACACAATCATATCATATAATAGCCAACTGTTCTATGATAATTTCCAACAGATAATAGCTTGATGTTATTGACATAGCCTTTAGTACTTATTAAAGGTCTTGTGTGCTTCTTGTCTGACTTTGATGTTTATGATAAGAAATAGAAGCAGTAGTTAGATACTGCTGATGGCTCAGTTTTGAAATGAAATTTCCCACGATACCTCTCTTGGGTTTCTGGATAAATAATTACAGAGTGTCCTGAGAGCGTACAGTACTCTGTTACCATTTTCAACTACCTGTCTACTGAATCAGGATTTCCATAATATATATTACAGCATGGAATTCTACGGAATAGTTTATTAGAAAATAGGATTCAAGTGCTGAAAAAAAAAAGTTTAAAATTTGCTATTTTGAAGATCTAACCCCTGATACTATTTTCAAACCATCCTGGTCAGTAGAGCCAAGCATCCACTGTGTAGTCCAAGCTGTATTTTGCCCCAGCTGTGAGTAAGCATCACTAGGAAGAGAGGGAGGTTTCTTACCTCCTGCCAACCTGACACATGGTTGGAACAGTGCTCCAAAATCAAATATGGGGTCAGTGCATAGAACTAGAAAAGAACATTTCATGGGGAGACATGAAATTTGGACTTTGCATCAGAAAGAATGCAAACAGGTCAATAATATCACATGATATTATCATGTTAATATCATGTTATCAACATTATCATAAATATTGGGTGCCTCTTGCCTGGATTTTGTATTTTTTAAAAGATTTTATTTATTTATTTGAGAGAGAGAGCACAAGAGAGGGGAAGGTCAGAGGGAGAGGCAGACTCCCTGCTGAGCAGGGAGCCTGATGCTAGACTCGATCCTGGGACTCCAGGATCATGACCTGAACCAAAGGCAGTCACTTAACCAACTGAGCCACCCAGGCACCCTGGATTTTGTATTTCTGATAAAGAATTAAAGCTGTTGTTAACCGTTGACGTGTGATCAAACATGATTTCCAGCTTTGCTCTTAGCTTTCTTAACCCGTTCAATCCCTTCCTTTTGCCTCTATTCATTTATGTCCTAAAAGAGGGCTCCAAATTAAAAATGAAGCTATTCCTGTAAGTTATGCAGTTACAACTTCCCAATTAAAGCTGTGGAATATAAGAAATAGCACAAAGGATCATAGGAGAAGGGAGGGAAAACTGAAAGGGAAGAAATCAAAGAGGGAGACAAACCATGAGAGACTCTTGACTCTGGGAAACAAACATGGTTGTGGAAAGGGAGGTGGGTGGGGTGATAGGGAAACTAGGTGACAGGCATTAAGGAGGGCACATGATGTGATGAGGACTGGGTGTTATATGCAACTAATAAATCACTGAACACTACATCAAAAGCTAAGGATGTTGGCTAATTGAATTTAAATAAAAAATTTTAAAAAATAAAGTTGTCTTTAAGGATATCAATAAAGTGACTTTCATTAAGAAAAAACTTACACTTTGTTTTCCATTTTTCTTTCACTCTTCAAAAAAGAGAACAATGTGGAAAGAGTGCATATTAACACTTTTTATTACGCATTTTTAGTAACTAAGAACTAAAAAAATAAGAAGGACCACCCATTCCCCAACCATATCCATTCTTTTAAACTTGGTCAATGGCCCTCAACATAATTTAAAATCCCCATGACACCAATCACTATCGTGCGCACTCAACAGAATTCAGCAGGACTCAATTTCTGCAAATGATATTATAATTATTCTTAAATCATAAACTGTTTTATCTTAGATTATTTTTCCCTTAGCATTTTGTATAACTGATGCCTACTCTGAGATGCTTAAAGTGAATGCATTTAATTATAAAATCAGTTGTGTCCTTATGCTTTTTGTATCACTTCTATGTTATATAATTATTTAAACAAAACTGTAACCAAAAAAAAAAAAAAAAAAATGTGTTCAGGGAATTATTAACCATAATGAAAACTTTGCTTTCTCTATTAGTTAGTATCTTCTGATAGAAGGCAACTTGACAACTTTTCATCTCAAGAAAATGACTTGGGGTTCTCCCAGAATCAAACCCAGTAATTCACATTCTGGTTCCAATCATTAATTTGAGAAATGGAAGAAATCCCCATAAGAAAGTAAGAAAGAGAGATCAGGAAGAAAAGACCAGCACTGAAGAGTGCTATTAGCCTTGTAATAGTGTAGGAAAGTGGAGCTAATCCATGGAGAACTTCTGAGAAACTGAAGGGCAAGGGAACTGGAGCATTTCTGTACCCACCCCATCAGTCACTGGTTGAGCGCTGCTCCTGGGGAGCTATTAACTTCCCTCACTTCCTTCTGCCTTGTGCACAGTTAGAGCAGACTTCTACAGCTTCAGAAGAAGCTCTTGCGCTGGAAAATGGCAGACGCTGGCAAGTTGGAAGTCGGCCAAGCGCATAGAATGTCAATATGTAAGAGGTGTGGGAGGGGCACTGAGCGAATGGCCAATAGGAGACAAGCAGCAAACGCAAATTCTGAAGGTCTCACAAGTGATGTTAGCAGGTGAGTAAAGAGAATAAGAAATCTCTCTCAACAAAAGCCTGAGATGCACTATTCTTCATAATGTGAATAATGATTGCTAATGACCACTTAGGAAACAGCTCCTGTTTGCCAGGTACTGCCCGGAATGCCCATCGTCCAGTCTCACTCAATATTCACAGCAATCCTATTATTATCATCGCTCATTCACAGATGATGACATTAAGTAATTACTTACTATTTAAGATTAAATAATAGGGATTAAGTAATCTACCGAAGTAATAGATACCAACCCAGGTGTGACAGATGCCGGAGTTTATGCTCTTCTATTGTTTTCAAAGGTCCCTCGATTGACAGATATGGCTTTGTTAGCATGAATATGTAATCAGCTCTGGAAATTCTATTTAAAGAACATCATAGGCCTTCTCCCTCAGAGAAAAACCTGTGTCTTAATAGCTTCATAATTCCAGCCTGGGTACCAAAAACGAGGAGATCTCCCACGCTGGTGACCCTTCCATGCCTACAGTGTGGGCTTTCACGAGAAGCTCTTACTGAGCACTTTGCACCTGCCCCTTTGTGGTTAGCACTTTTAAAGAGCTACATGCTCCACGCATTACAAAACCACCTCTGCTTCTCTCTCCTTTCTCGGCTGACTTCCATTTGCATGCCTGATCACGGATGGGGCAGTTTTGTTCTGCAGGATCCTCCCAGCCTGACTTTTCTTTCACCTCTTCACATTCTACATTCCACCAAGTGGAAATTTATTCTAAGATCTTCAGCTAGAACTTTAAAATAGATTTTCAAAGAACATCTGAGTGTTAGAACTTGAAAAAGTGGTAAAGCATCTAACTAGGCTCTACAAGAAACCTAAATTCTAATCCATGTTAAGTGGTACTTGGGGCAAAAGAACATTTCAGATTCACTTGTATTAATCCCTTTTTACTCCTGATTCTCCAAATCATTCTTAAAACCTTCAAATTTAAGTCTTCTCGTGCTATCATACGTAGCCCACTTTCATTTTGTATCAAAGAAAGGGACTATCATGGGGGGAAGGCCTTCTGTTACTTTACCAGCTTAATTTCCAGACAAAAGCTTTGAAGTGGTCAACAGACGGAAGAAATTTGAGTTCAATTAAGCCACTAGCTAGGAAGACAGTCCAAGAAATAGCAATGAAGATCAAATCCTAGTACAACAAATTCCATGGAGAATACTGGTGTGTTTTGTCATAGTAATAATTCGTGGTCATTGGTGGTTTTGTAAAGATTATATTTCCATGATCAAAGGAGATGGTGATGACACACCCTCAGAAATGGAAAGCAAGAAGGCTCTAAGAACAGTAGCTGTTTGGGACTTATAAATGGCATCCGGTGACTAATAGGGAAGATAAACAGCACATCTCCGCTCAGGGGATTTCATTACTTTCAAGCCACAGGGTGTTGAGAGCGTTGCTATGATTCAGGTCCCCTCTTACACTCCACATCTGACACACAATTTTCTAAAACTTTTTATTTAAATTCCAGTTAGTCAACATACAAGGTAATATTAGTTTCAGGTGTACAATATGTGATTCAACACTTCCATACATCACCCTGTGCTCATCACAAGTGCCCTCCTTAATCCCCATCACCTATATAACCCATCCCCCCATCCACCTCCCCTCTTGTAACCATCAGTTTGTTCTCTACAGTTAAGAATCTATTTCTTGGTTTGCCCCTCTCTGTCTTTATCTCTCTTTCTCTCTCTCTTTTCCCCGCTCATTTGTTTTGTTTCTTAAATTCTACATTTGAGTGAAATCAGATGTCTTTCTCTGACTTTCACTTAGCGTATTACTCCCTAGCTCCATCCATGTCTTCGCAAATGGCAAGATTTCACTCTTTTTGATGGCTGAGTAATAATAGTCCATTGCATATATATACCACAACTTCTGTGTCCATTCATTAGTCGATGGACACTTGGGCTGTTTCCATAATTTAGCTATTGTTGATAATGCTGCTATAAATAATGGGATGCATCTATCCCTTTGAAATGGTATTTTTGTATTCTTTCGATAAATGCCTAGTAGTACAATTGCTGGATTGTAAGGTAGTTCTATTTTTAACTTTTTGAAGAATCTCCAGACTGTTTTCCACAGTGGCTGTACCAGTTTTCATTTCCACCAACAGCGTAAGAGGGTTCCCCTTTCTTCACATCCTCACCAACACCTGTTGTTCCGTGTATTGTTAATTTTAGCCATCCTGACAGGTGTGAGGTGGTATCTCATCATGGTTTTGATTTGCATTTCCCTGATGATGAATGATGTTGAGCATCTTTTCATGGGTCTGTTAGCCATTTGGATGTCTTTTTTGGAAAAAAATGTCTTTTCATGTCTTCTGCCCATTTCTTAACTGGATTGTTTTTTAGGTGTTGAGTTTGATAAGTTCTTCATAAATTTTGGATACCAACCCTTTATCAGATATGGGATTGTGACACATAATTGTTAATCTCAATGTTGACACAGGAATACACACACACACACACACAATGAGAAAAAGAAACCTTTCACTGCATCTGTGCTTGAAAGAATCACAGGGTTTTCATCAGTGTGACTAGAGGCTGCCTTCACATCCTGGAACTGCTTCCACAGTAACATCTCACTTTTCTCAAAAGTAAAGCTAAGGAGGCTTTCAGGAGTGGCTACCTTCCCTGAGCAAGGCATCAGTTTTCTTCTTTTAAAATACACATGAGGGTAAATATTTTACACCCAGAGATGGACCAGGCTAGACATAAAAATGTACTGAACTAAATTCACAGAGACATACTGAATTCATCTTTCTGATTTTAAGATTACTTCTTCAATGTCGGAACAGATCTGGATCACACACACACACACACACACACACACACACACTTTGGTAGAAGAGAGGGTCTTGGATAAATAAGGAATTCAGCAACCACTTTTAAGGAGAGATGTTCTGACTTTTTTATAACTTCTTCAGAAGCAAAAAAGCTTACCTGTGGCAAGGTCCAATCATAACTCCATGGCCTAATTGGAAGCAAGCCCTAAAGGCAGGGCCCTCTCTGTTCCAGGGGAAACAGCCCTGCATATGGGGCCAGCACAGGTCTGGCCCAAAGAGGTTTCGTTGAAGAAGTTTACAAGTTAGCACATGTTTCCATCTCTGACAACATGTGGTATATGTACATCTCCTCAGGTGGCTCTCCTCATTTAATCATCACAGTTGTTAACTTATTCTCAAGAGAAAGAAAGAAGCTATGAATTGTATGGGAAGGGTCCGTACAAGGGAATTTGACCAAAGGGCTCTAGAATATGCTTTCCTCCTGGCGAGGTTGGGGGTCAGGAAGAGGAGAAGGTAGAGAGGCCTGGGAGCTGGAAGTGCCCTTGGTTGTGACATGCTGCCAGCTTCCTGCCCCAGAATCCCTCATCTTCGGGTCTTTTTTTCCAGCTGCTATTTCCATTCAGCTGTTACAGGTGCCAGACCCCTTTTTAGGTCCTGAGGTGATTTCGTTTTTTAAATGCCAAGAAAGCTCTGCCTTGTATAATCTTTGGAGGTTTCACTGATTTCACATTGCTCTTAATGGAACGAAGGCATGATGGCCTCTGGCCAAGCCTCATACGAAAAAGAGAAGAAAAGAACTGCCCACACACTGCTCCACTTGACTCCAGTGACCTCTATGGTCCCCCCACAGAAGAATATGAGTTTTCTATCCATGCTGATGTCCAGTTAAACCCACCCCAGACGCAGTCACCTAATTGACTTTTCTGAAACACTCATGTGACAGAGTCATTTCTCTGCCTAACACCTCCAGTGAATCCCCTTTGTCCAAAGAACAAAGTTTAAACTTGTTAACATGGCCGATAAAACCTTGCCTCCCTTCCTGGCCACATGTCCTGTCACTTGCCTCCCACGGATTTCATGCCCCAAACATACTGAAGAGCATACAATACTCTCCTCATCTTAAGGGTTCGGAACAGACTGGTCCCTCTTCCTGAAATTTTCTTCCTTCCCTCCATCGTTGCCTGGGAAGGTCTTGAAAACTTTCTGCTCATCCTGCAGATCTCCCCGATCACTTCCTTTAAGAACTCTCTCTGGTCCCCCCGCCAACCCCTAACCCTACCGCTGGGCTCAGTTAATTGACCCTCCTGTTTATACCCACAGAGACTCTACTTCTTCTATTAGGCAACTTATCTCCTATGCCAATTAATTAATTAATTCCTATGCTTATTTATCTATCCGTCTCTCTGAACTATGGGCTCCAGAGAGACTGAGATCTTATTTTCTTCACTACTTTGTCTCAAAACCTAACACTCGACACATGACAGCAATCCAACTGATGAATGAGTGAATGAATGAAGGACAAATGAATGAATGCATGACAAGCTGGCCAGGCATATAAGGTCAATTCCATTCCTCACTCCCTTACCTACAATCTAAATCACAGCCCAGGACTTCTGGTGGTCCTCCCTGATCCTGCAATATTTGTGAAATCCCAGCAATATCCTTCCCACCCCAGACACTTCCACTTCTGATCATCTGTTCTCCTTGACTCTGGTAATACCAGTGAGCCTAAACCTGACCAGTCTTCTCCTACCACATCTGAAATTCTCTGACACAGGTGCAGCAGCTTCCTTTCATAATGCTATGACAGATCACAGAAGAGACAAAAATCCTTCTGCACACTTCAGGGGGCAGCACAGGTCTTTGGGGTCTGGGCGATGCCACCGTCAGCCCAGCAAACTCATAGTATTTCTATGGTATCAGCCCTGCCTTCTCGCAGGGAGTGAGGGCCCAAAGAGCATATGAGAATTTTCTGGACCTCCATTGCTGTAAACAAGCTCTACCTTGAAATATAATTTGGATGGAACCAAATACAGAAGCTTACAACAGTGGATGTGGCTAAGGTTTGGCTCCAGGATTTCCCTTCTGGGAACTACGTGTAGTTCATTGTTGTCTCCGCAAGCCATAAGAGGTAAACTTGAAACTCAGACCTTTGCCTGGTTCTCAGAAACATCCAAGCCTGGGTCTGTGTTTCTAAGACCAGATATTCATTCTCTGCAACACTAGAGCCTGGCCATGCATCCAGAAATATAACAGGACTATTCCGTCTGCCTGGGAACCTGGGATCTTTCACATTGCTCATGTTAAGTCTCCCAGGACGGCAAAACTTCACCCATAAAGGGTAAAAGGTATATTAATCCCAAGTTCACAAACCTTTTCATCTCTTATTATTTATATGCAACTAATTCTAGGAAAACTCCATTTTGAAATGGAAATGTAGTTGTAAGGATGGGACTCACTTTGGGACTCCCCCCTTGTATATGGGCTTCCAGATTTGCCAAAAAGCCATTAAGAGGAAGGTTCATCCCACCTAAGGGAAGCCCAAGGACGTACTTAGAGTCAAATACTGGCCATGGCTTCTCAGCTAAGTCCATAAAGGATTTGACACCGTGCCCAGATGTCCTCAAGCAACTTGTGACTGTCCAAGAGCCAGTGTGTACCCACCCTTAGCTGCCTCCACCATAGCTCATCTGTAGGGTTGTCAGATGTAGTCAGTAAAAATCCAGGACATCCAGTTAAATTTGAACTTTAGATAGATAATACTTATGTTTTACCATAAGTATATCCTACATAAGATGCGGGGCATACTTATATTAAAAATATATTCACTGTTTTTCTGACATTCAAATTTAACTAAATATCCTATATTTAGCAGTCAAATATTACTCATTGGAAATGGTGGAGACTCATAAGGATCCCAGAGATACCTCAGAGAATCTTTGACTTTTATTTATATATCCTAAGCAGTGTGAACATGAATTTTCCATTCCAATTAATAGGCTATAATGAAGTATAGCCTCAATTTTCAGTCTTTCTCTACTTGTCATTGTCAATATCTTTTTTATTCTAGATTATGTTTATTTTTTTCCAACCTCAATAGCTCATCAGGAAGTATTTGAAAGTTCATTAGACAAAAGAAAAACAACATGAATCTGAAAAATTAAGAGAACCGCCTGGTGTTTAGTGAAAAAGTATTAGGAAGATTGAAAAAGCCAAATTTAATAAGCAAGTCTCTCCAAGGATATTTTCATAGCTTGATATCCTCCCACACTCTAAAAATATGATTGCATCAAGAATGCAAAACTGCTAACCACATGGAAGGCTTCCTTGTGAGTCTATCAAATTGAAGATGCTGTGTACTAAGAAGTGAGCTGACTAGCTGCCCCAGGGGCACTGGCAGGTGGTGGAGCCCTTCTAAGGGCCTGAATGGAAACAGCAAGTTTTTCTATGGGTCTCCACCCTGGCCCTAGGATTACCACACTCTTGGTACTTATCAACTCGAAGTAATGTTTTACCTAACTTCACTTCCTTGTAACTATTCAGACAGCATACTAGCTTCTTGAATATAATTTATGTAACGTCAAGTCTATCTTTAAAATTTGGTAGGCAATATTGAATCTATAGCTTCTAGTCCCTGGCTTACCTTGATCCAGCTGCATAAGGGTTTTTTTAAGAGTCAGTTTACTTACCCCATGTAACAAGCCCATGCTTGTTTTGGAGATGTAAAAAATTAACATGATATTTAAGGGTTTTAATGGCAAAATCATACAGTCTTCCAAACAAAGACAATAAAGCAGAATGATTAAAGCCATGGATTTTGACTTGCTCCAATGTCTCAGGCAAGTCACCTGAGTAAATGAAGAATTTATTCATGCCTCATCTGCCCTTATCTGTTACAGAGGGCTTATAACGGTACCTGTTTGATGGGTATTTCGTGAAACTTACATATTATAATTACATATAAGCAGTTAGAAGAGTACCTGACACAGAGTAAGCACTCAGCAGATGTTTACTATTAGCTATTGGAAAATTTCACCATGAAAATGGCTCCTTTATCAGTGGATGAGTCAAGAGGAGAGAGCAAATGACAATATCACAGCAAGTTGGTGGGGACCTAGTTCATACCTACGTGAAAAAAGGAAAGTGTGTGTGTGTGTGTGTGTGTGTGTGTAGAAAAATGTATGAAAGTTTGTCTATCAAATGGTTCATCATGTTAACTTTTAGGATTGGAATACACTGGGGAAGGATTAAAGAAAAAAATTAAGTTTTACTCCATTCCTCTATCATTTGAGTTTTTACACATTTAATATATTCTTTGTGAAATTTTTACAAATGTGGCAGGATAAATGTTTTGAAGTTTTCCTGACATGCCGGTATTGTTATTTTGGAATTGCTGGCATTTCTTGCTGGTTTTGGATCTACACCCATTGAGTCAACAGACCATTCTGGAGGGAACAGACGATAGGACAGAAATGAAGTGAGAGAAAAGGAGTCTGGGAAGTGGGAACACCTTATCATAACCGCCCTTTGGGGAAAGGATATGATGGCAAATGAGGCAAACTTCCTACCCTTGTGATGAAAAGGACTCCTTGGACAGAGTCTTCGGGTGCATAGACAAGAGAACCAACCAGAAGGGAACACTCATACACCCATCCCACACCCACACATGCAGAACAAGCACTCTGAGAACACTCTGCTTGTCTCCAGGTAAGCATGTGTCTCCAGTAACCAGCACTTGACCCATGACTCCCCAGCAAGAGACGTACCCAGATGGAACCCATCCAGCTTCTTCTGTGTCCACTCTGCCAGGACATGGTCCACACCCCTAGAGAGGTGGTGGGAGTGATGATGGGGAGAGGGAACCCTTGCCCGTGCTGGGTGAGATCAAACAGAACCAGCTCAGAACTCCCCTAGGCCAGATTTTGCATTAAAAAAAAATACTCTGGCTATCTGGGCACCTCATCAATCTTGAAATTTCTTAGTACTATATGACTTAGTACTTATGACTACAGTGTACAGTAATCTCAGGCATGAATAAATCCTTCATCAACCCCCTCAGAGCCTCCAGGCTAGTGCAGTCCGGTTCCAGCTGAACCCAGGGCTGTGGAATGAGAACAAAGTTCCCAGATGGCTCCAGGAGTCGTTCCCACAGTCCCTTAGACTGGATAAGGCTCATCCTATGATATGATAATGGCACCTGCCCCACAGAGTCATTCTGCGGGCTAATTAATCCACACAAATACACAGAAAAGAGCTTTCTCATTAACTGCTAATTTTATTATTCTATTTCCCCTCCGTGTTAGAGAGGTTTAAAGATCAAATTCTCAAGACCCCTCAGAAAGGGTGAACTAGTTGTTCTGTTGACAATCCTGCTTCTCACCACATTCTCAGCATAAGCTGACTCTAGGTTTAATAAGCCATGAACATGTACTGTTCAAGTTTTGAGGAAAAAAACATGGAATGCCTCAGAGAGGGAATAGCTTGGCCAAGAGATGAGGAAAAACATTCTCCAGCAATGAGAAGATGAGAGGAGGGGTGTGGGGACCCAGAGCAGCAGGGTGCTCAAGTCAGATTCTTGGATGAGGCAAGGAAATCTCAGAGTGGAAGATCGCCTGAGACACCTATGAAGGGAACCTCAGGCCTCTGCATTCAGAGGCTGCTCCAAAAAGCATGACAGAATCAGCAGGGACCTGTCAGGCTTGATGTGCCCATTGCAGACGGGACAATGGGTGTCTCCACTGCACCTGTCTGCATAAGTCATTAGAGTTCATAGGACCTTTCCCACTCAATCTATCCCCACACCCCCACACCTCCAACATACTAAAACCACACACACACACACACATATGCTCACACACTCACACATACACATGCTCACACACTCACACACATCTTGGTACAGATTAAAACCATTCCCTAATTTGTTTTATGTGTGATTTCCTTCCAATTTTTGTTTTATGGTTTCTTTGGTTTTCTATTCACATGGATTTTGGGACACATTTACCCCATGACTTTTATCTAAATCATCTTAAATGGATGTTAATTCAAAGCTGAGCTTGGGCAGTGGTCTAGGGACTCTAATTTGCTGGAAGCTGTTCTCAGTATGAGCTTTGTGTTTAGAAGGGCTTGGAATGCAACCGGCTATCTCCATGGGCCTCCTTTTGTGGGTCGCCAGACAGGGAAGCTTCCATGATTGCAAGAACACCAGTGAACTTAGCACTTCTCAACAACCAAACATTCTCTAATTTGTGAGGGATAAACCCCAAATGTTCATGAGGAAATTAGGGAAGGAGACTGAAAGTTGACCAAAATCAGGAAAAAAGGAGTCAGGATAGTAGAGAGACAAGAAAAGGATCTTAAAAGATAGAAAGGAACTGGCAAAGAAGAAAGGGAAAAAGCAAAGATTCCTCATGGGTTCATCTGTTTCAACAAAGTTAAGAAGGATTATTGATCTGTGAAAACTGTGGCATAAAGAGGATACAGTTTATCAGAAGGTGCTGAGAATAGAATGAGAAGCATGATTATCAAATTATACATTCACTGCAGGGGCATGTTAAGGGGGGCACTTCAGGAGGTCAGTAAATGCTCAGGAGAGATAACAGTAAAAAGTTGTCTTAGAGGGAAGATGAGTCTCGTACAGTGTGTATCAGAGGTGGACAAGTGTGAGCAAGCACTGAATGGATAGGGATCCCTGCTTCCTTCACTGAGTGAAACCAGGCCCATGGCCAGCCTTGAAAACAAGGAGGACTTCAGGAAATCCTTGTGGTAGTGACGCTAGATTTCATTCATCAAGACTTGAGAAAACACCCTCGACTCAGATCTCCTCTTTAAGGTCCATCTTTCCTTCATGAGCTTAGTTTGGCCTTCTCCCTCACCCCCAAGCTCTGTGGTGACACTGAGCAGCAAGATGAGTCATTTGCATCTTCCACCTGCTGTGGTCCCCATCAGTGGAGGACCAAAGGCAGTGACCAAATAATGGGAAACAAGAGTGATCAGGAATAGATACCGACAGAGCAGAACTTTCTGGGACAGTGTGGTCCAAGTCAGTTGCATGCGCCTGGCATCACCCCAATTATGAGCATCTTTAGAAGTTCTCAGAAGGCAGAGCCTGGCTATCCGGATGCTCTGCACCCTCAGAGTCCACTCAGAGACTTCAATCACAACTTCAGTCCCCAACATCTTGCCTGTGTCTGCTCAAAGTTTTCGGATTCTCCTGTCCTCCACATTTCTTTAGAGAGGCCGGAAGGGGGAGGGGGAGGGGGGAAGGAAGATGGAGGAATGCTCAGGGCAGCCCTGACTTCCCTGCAGGACACCTGGCATTAACCTCCTATCTTCTGTCTCCTTAGATCTTCCCATTTGGAGGAGTTTTTAACTTCTTGGTGCTTCCAATTGCTGGTGGAGGTAGCCTGTTACAAGGTGGCTGAAGGCAAGTGACAATCCCTCAGACAGCCTGGCCCTTCTTGACTGTCAAGAGAAGTCTGGAAGCTCTAAGAAATACTGTTTGCCCAGAGAAAGGATGGAAACAATCCAATTGTCCAGTAATGCCTGAATCGAAAAAAAAAAAAAAATGATGCTATATGCATATGGTGGAATAACATCAAACAGTTAAATATTTAACAGCCCTAGATCGGTACAAATTGACACAGATAAAACATGAAAATATAAGATTGGTTGAAAGAAAATGTGATGTACAATGTTAGATTATGATTATATATAAACATATATATAAAAATTTGGACTGGATACATTCAAAACTCTGATACTGGTTAACTCTGAGGAGTGGGGGGGAAGCTAAAAATAGGTCTAGAAAAGGTTATGTGTTTAAAAAGTATCTATAGGAGCACCTGGGTAGCTCAGTTGGTTAAGCATCTGCCTTCAGCTCAGGTCATGATCTTGGGGTCCTGGGATCAAGCACCGGGTTGGGCTCCCTGCTCAGCGTAGAGTCTGCTTCTCCCTCTGCCTCTGCCCCTCCTCCCGTTCATGATCTCTCTAAGAAATAAAATCTTTAAAAATAAATAAATAGATAAAATAAAAAGTATCTATAAAATGAATTACTCATTATCCACAGAACATATGATTTACATTTAATATCATCGTTTATCCAGGAAGCCCAAAAGAACACATAGATAAACTAGTAAGACAGTTCAATAAGGTGGGTGGATACAAGGTCAGCACATGTAAAAATCTATCAAGTTTCTCTAGATTAGCAATAACTGCCCACTGCAGCACCCTGACTCGCACCCACAGGCCCTCATGTGACTCCGTGCTTTCCAAAGAAGTCTCTCTCCAAGCAGGAAGAACGACCAGAACTCTCACTGTGTAACCTGCATACTACCAAGTTACATGGAATCAACTCTAGGTCTTTGAAGCTGTCAGCAGAAGACCCTGGAAGGCAGGAGGGAGGGGAGAATTCCTGGTGGGCTCAAGGAACAAAGGAACCAAGGGGAAGATTACAGAGCACAGCAGACCAGAGAGTGAGTAGAATCTCCCAGAGGCGGTGAAAGTATGGAAGGGTAGACAAGCTTCAAATTCTGAATTCTTGGAATGACCATTAAAGGGGGCACTGGGCATCTTGAGGCAAAGGGATGTGGACATGCAGATGGCACCCCCTTTGGAGAGGCTGAGAAGCTTGAAGCCAGTGGGGAAGCTGGATGATGATGATGATGATGATTGAAATACTAACGACAACACCAGATCACAGGAACCATGGTTGATTCAATAAAGCCCCATGAAGGCCCCTTTCACATCTTGAAAAAAATCCATGGGACTTTGGAATTAGACCTGATTCTGCTTCATTTTATAGAATCTCTGAACTCTGAATTATTTTCTTCTATCAGTTCTCTGAAGACTGGCTTTGGCCCCCCACTCAGATTAGAAAGACACACTGCACCCCACTTACCTTTCAGTCCATGGAGCCTCATGCATTGAAATGAGTCTTCAGTGCCTTCCAGATGTCTGTAGTTCCGAGGGGGGGCTGGTAGCAGTGGGGTGAGGATGAAGTTCAGGGATGACTGCGTCCGAAACTGCGTCCCAAACTTGAGCGGCTAGAGTAAGAATTTATTTGGCAATTGATCTATTATCAGAACTGGAAATAGCCAAGCTTATTGGCTGAAACTCTGATTACAACCATTTCTTCCTCTAATTCCTGATTGTGGTCAGACGGCTTCTTTTTGATCGCTATGACAAACTCCCACCAACCCTGGAGGAACCTGTTCCATGGACAGCTTCCACATGAAGACATGTCTCCTCTGCCCCCATCCAGGCCAGACCTGGGGAGGCATGCACAGCACCCACCAGCCCCCCGAAGACCAACCGTCCCAGGGCTTTCAGTCACAACCCCATGGTTTCTAGAGCACCTGCTACTTACAAGCAACCTCGTTGGAACTCAGCGTATTTGTCCCAGTCTCATGAAAGATGTGGAAGCCAGCCCTGTGAAAACAGTCACACGAAAGCCTCATCCAGCAGCGTGAGTACCCCTGCTTCTGGAAAAGGACTGTGGGGGTCTCTGTGGTGCTTACGTGAAACCTAGTTCACCAGCCACTAGCGAGACTGATGTACATGGTGGGTAGATGGATAGATAATTTTAATTCAAGAATATATCCAGGCGAGGTTTGGAAAACAGCCTTTATTGCATATGACATTTATGTGGTCCTGTGATGCTAGACGGAGTGCTGGTTCCTTCACCTTCCTTCACATCATTGGCATCCTGTCTGCTACTCTCCCCAGGGTCCTGTCTTCTCCCTGGAAGCAATTCAACAAATAAGGCAGAGCAAGAAGAGACAAGATGTGACATGAGCTCCACTAGTCAGAGTAACCCTTCACCTCTGTCTTAAAGCTCAGAGCCACACACACCAGAGTGAATTTATTTCCAGATCTACCACAGCCCAATCAAGGTGCTGGAACATTTTCAGATCTCTTGGGGCCTCACTTCCGTGTTTCTCCTTCTCCACACTCCACGTTGTCCCAGAGTGAGAGGCCAGCTCAGGCTGAAGGCTCTCACACGTCAGACCTCTGCTCCCGTTAGGCCCCTTGTCCTTCACACCACTCCTGGCCCCTGAGGTTGTGCTGAGCTCTCTCAGCCCCAAAGGCTGCCTGGCAGTATTTGCACTTAGAGTTCAGGTCAGGTGTGGAGACACTGAGGTAACTGCCCATCAAAATTCTCACTTTCTTGTTTAAGTCAATGGAGGTCAAGTCCCCAGAAGCACCGGGTCTGGCACGAGCTGATGCAGCTGCAGAGCCACCAGGGAACCCAGTGTGGGCCTATGGCCCCTTCCCCTAAATTCCTCTGGGACCTCATGACATCGGCCCAGATGATACCAGCCTCAGGCCTTACCTCTCCCAAGAGAAGGCCACACCATCTTCCGGGATCTTCTGGCTCATGAATCTCAACTGCTGTGTGGAAACCAGAAAAAAGACACTTTGTAGTTCAAGAGAAAAGGTGCTCCGTGAGCCTGAAGAGCTCAGGACAAATCCCCACTTACAGTCAGACCTGGACAGGAAGCCAGGGGCCCGGTTACCCGCCTCCCTCTTCAGGTGTCCCCTGAGCTGTGAAAGCCCCCAGCTCTCCCTTCTGGAGGGGTGAGCCTGGATGGGAGAAACATGGTGGCTCGGAGAAGGCGCAGCTCCCTTGGCACCCCCAGCCCCTGCTCACTTCTTGTCCTTTGGAGAATGGAACACACAGCCTGGGCACTGGCTCCAAGGTCGCTTGGGGCCGAGGTCTTCCTGTGTGGGCTGCTCTTCCTTCTTCTCCTTTTCTTCCTGCCTCTCTTGCTCTTCCTCCTCCTTCTCGTCCTCCTCCTCCTCCTCCTCGTGGGCGCTCTCTGCTTCCACAGTGCCCGTCAGCTGAGCCATGGTGAGGTGAAACACGTGGCAGCTGAAACCTTCCCGGATCCCATGCTGCACGTGCTCCTGGAGGATCTCCAAGGTAGAGAAGACCCGGCAGCAGGCCATGCACCTGAAGCCAGCCTCCACTGTCACCAGCCAGTCGGGGGTCTTGGCCCTGGGTCTCTCTGCAACTGCAGGTGACCCAGGTGGGCTGTCTGACTCTGCCCGTTCCTCGTGCTCCTTCTCCTCCCCGCTGGGCTCGCTGTCTGATAGCAGGTTTCTGGTGGACACGTCAGAGGGGGGAGTCCCTACCCGTACGTCCTCGGGAAGGGTCACTTCTTCCATCTTTGGCGGCTTTTCTAGTGACTCCGAGGTCTCCAAGATCTCCCAGGAGACAGCCACACCCTTTTTCATTTGTACCTGCATGTAGTATATTTTCATGCCCTTTTCCTCTTTGTTTCTGTACAGAGAGGACACACAGGTCTTATAGGACGAAGGGGACGAAGAGACATGGTGTGAGGGGGGAGCAGTCTCCCCTTGTTCCTGAACCTGGGATAGGGGTGTTCTAGGCTGGGGACTGTCTCGAGGTACTCTCCGGAGTCCTGGGAAAAGAAATTAGAGACATGAGAATGTGAGTGGGGGTAGCCCAGAAGCTGAGGGGTCTTCAGATGTGAAGATGCGTGGTGTGAAGAGGCTGGTGTTGGTGTTCATAACTGGGGTGGCATCATCCAGGTGCTCTTCATGTGTGTGTAGGGATGCTGGCAGCATGTCAGTATCCAGGGGTGTGGAGTAGGGTGGCAAGGGCTTGTAGCATGTATGGGACGTTGGTGGGTTGAGTGTGTCTGTGTTACCATCAGTGTGTTGGTGGAATGTGCACAGTCATGTAGGAGATGGTACTGCGGATCCCATGTCTGGATTGGGGGTGGGGGGTGGGGTTGTGTGCTGAGAATGGATGTGTGTGGACTACAGCTGTATGCATCAGGGCATGGGGATCTGAGCTGAATGGTCCTGCTCCAGTGCTGGAGGCCTGGGCTGAGGAGCTCCATCCTTCTCTGGAGGCAAGGGCAAAGGCTGGCCCATGCTTCTTAACTTCCCCACTATGGTTGCACCAGGGCTCCCCACCCCCTCCCACACTGAGCTCAGAGCCATGCTCTCCTAACAGCGACACCAGCTTCCTGGCCTCCTCCACGGAGCCCTGACCACCTCTGATTATCTTGGGTTTCTTCTTGGCCTCTCCTGGATCTATGTGCCCCACGCCCAAGGAGCCCTGAACCCTTACCAGCATGGATGAGCTTGCGTGGAGAAGAGACACAGGAGAAGTATTCAGAGGCAGAGGACACCTCCCCTACTGCTGCACCCCAGCCTTTGGCCACCCCAGTTGACTCAAGCTGAGGGGCATCCTCCTGTGACTTCGAGACTCCTAGAAAGATAATGAAAGCCTCAGTAATACAGTGGGTGGGGCATGTTTGGGCATCATTCATCTGTCCAACAAGTATTAACCAAGTGACATATGTCAAGGGCAGTGAATACACATGGTTCAGAGTCTGGTCCCGGGTGGATGCTCCTGTATTGAATTACTATCAACACTTATTTTGTTAGTGTCTGGTTAGGAATGAAGGCCTGAGTAGGTCTGAAATGTGAGAATCGTGTGTATCAGCCAAACCTTTCACAGATGTGGGGCTGGTGTGATGAGTAGGGTAGAAACGCATCCATGGAGAGTTTGGTGCATAGTTGCTCAGGAATTGTGCGACATGTAACCATTTTATATAATAGGTTCTGTACTTATGGTGTGTATTCAATCATTTATTCATTCATCCAGCAATAGTCAGAGAGCAGCTACTATGTATCAGGCACTATTCTAGGCTCTGGTAATGCTGAACATTCTAGTAGAAGACAGACACTAGACAGAAGTATGGTAAGTGGGTGCCTGGGTGGCTCAGATGGTTAAGCGTCTGCCTTCGGCTCAGGTCATGATCCCAGCGTTCTGGGATCGAGCCCCATGTCTGGCTCCTGGCTCGGCTGGGAGCCTGCTTCTCCCCCTCCCTCTGCCTCTCCCCTGCTCATGCTCTCTCTCTCTCTCTCTGTATCTCTCTGTCTCAAATGAATAAATCAAATCTTTAAAAAAAAGAAGTATGCTAAGTGTATGATATGTCAGCTGGTATTAAGTATACAACGGTTGCCAGAGTTAGCAAATAGAAACAGAGGATGCCCAGTTACATTTGCATTTCAGATAAACCACAAACAATTTTTTAGTGGAAGCTTTCCCATGCAATACTTGGGTGATGCCTATTTTTAGTGTAAGTATGTCCCTTACGGCATTTGGGATATATTCATACTCCAGAGTTCAGTGTACGAGGAGAGGACTTTGACACCCATGGATGGTTTGTGAACACAGTGTAGGAGTGATGTTCATATCTCCCTATATGCTCTGTGTGAGGTTTAATAAAGTAGCATAGGTGAAGATGTGCGATTTTTTTCTGTACAAAGTGTATATGGGTTTAATAAAGTAGCCTGTGTGGAGATGTGTGATTTTTTTCTGTACAAAGTGTATATGGGTGTGTAAGAGACAATCTCATGAAACTCCCTTAGTAAGAGTTCTATATTCACTCTTACACGTTTTGAGTGTCTCCCAGATCCAGGCATGGTGATAGGAACTTTACAAGGCCAACATCACATCCGAGGACACCCTATCTGCATTCTCCCCACTGCTCGCCCCATCCCATCATACACACAGAGGCAAAAATATCTGGCCAATCACTGCCTCCTCTGTCCTATCCCAGCTGCTGCCTGAAAACCTGCCTCCTGTCCCGCCTCCAGCCCCAGGGCTCATCCTATACTCTTCAGGGCCATGGGCCTTGCGGAAACTGCCGGGCTCCAACACGGGGCAGAAGGCTCCGGCTGGCTCTCTGGCATGGGCTCCACTCTGCCCCGCCTGCTCCATGTGACCACGCCCTCTCTGAAGGCAAGCTACTCAAGTACATGTAATGCCTGCAGTCACCATGTGCCCTAGAAAGTAAATCCACAGCTCTCAGAGTTCCCTGCGGGGCCCTGACAACATTTCTCACCCCCATCCATCTGGGCTTGGTCTCTGCAAGGCCCATCCCTTCCGTGACCTCCACTGCCAAACCCACATCTGTAAATTCACAAACTCCCATGGATCAGTGGATAAATTCTTCCTGCTAAAGAAATACCATGATGCCATCGCTGGACAATCTCCTTTCTCACTTCTCAAAATATTTTTCAACAAGGCTTCTCTTTGCTCTTCAGTAAAAGGGACAGCACAACCCACAGATCTTCATCAGCATCCTTCGCAACACTCCCACACCCCACCCAGTGACCCCAGAGGAAGATGGAACAAAGAGAGTAAGAGAGAATACAGGACTGAGAAAAGCCATCCCCTGGGAGTCTGGGCCAGCAGGACCCCGGCCTGCTACGAGTCCGACAGAGCTCCAGCCCCGAGCAGACCCAAGAGAGAAGTCCTCAGACAGGCAGAGCTGACTCCCCACCTGCCAGGGGCATCTGGCCCTCCCCGTGCCATCTCACACCACAGGGATGCTCAGAATGGACATGGCAGCATCCTCAGATACTTCCCCGGGGACACATGCTCCTCCATCCTACCTTCCCAGAGAAGGCTCAGGCTAGCAGCAGCCTTTGCGCCCCAGACGAGGTGCCCAGCGCATACCTCCTCCCTGCTCGGCACTTTCCGGGGACTCTTCAC
This sequence comes from Phoca vitulina, assembly GCF_004348235.1. Classification (NCBI taxonomy): domain Eukaryota; kingdom Metazoa; phylum Chordata; class Mammalia; order Carnivora; family Phocidae; genus Phoca; species Phoca vitulina. The sequence goes on from NW_022589735.1 coordinate 18,606,422, forward strand.
TTTCTAGATGTTTCCCCTTTTGTCGCTGTTTCATGGTACCAGCAACAGGAGTTGCTTAGAAGATGCCTAACACCCAGCGCCTCCTTTTCCCTACTGGTTGGCCCTCCTTGACTCTCGGGAAATTCGTTGAGGTGACCCGATATGAATAAAAATCGTCGAGTCTCCTAAATGGCTGAGGAACTCAGACCGCGTAGAGAACCAGCAACACTGCCCAGTGCTCGCTCCAGCACAGGGCTGTTAAGGTTCAAAGGTCACCCGGCCCCCAGCGGGGGTTCTCTGACCTGAATGATGACATCAGAGCATTCTGAGGACCTGGATCCCACACAGTCTTTGCAAATGCACAGACCCCACATTCAAGAACAATTCCTCTTTCCCCAGTGGAACGTCTCCCATGAATTCAACTCACATCTTCTTAAGAGGGTAGGATATTTTGAGATGCTCATCTGCTCATGTTTCATTTTTTTCCCCCTTTCTCCCTTTATTTTTTTACCCTTTTCCTTCTACATTCAAGCGGGTAGCAGACTCTGCGTTCTCTGGCCAGAGGAAGGGCATGGCAGGGCTAAAAGCAGCAACATCATGCTCATCATCTTGGCTTTTATTTCTAAAATCCCCAACTCCACAGAAAAGACAGGATACTTGAGCAGAAACCTAACAGAAGCAGGATTCTTGAAATTCAGTACTTACTGTCTTCTTTTCCTACTGAGTTGTTGAGAGGTGCCAACTGTCAGGTCTGTGGATCATGGAGGAGGAGTCTCCAAGGCATGGTTAGAGGGGAAGATGTGGCAAAAACTCCAAGAGGAGAAGGCTGTATTGTGCATACGGGCAGAATCAGGGCAAAACCTGTCCCACATGTGCCACAAGAGCCACCAAACCCAAAGGAGGCACGGCAAGCAAGCTGAGGAACATCTAAGCTACAAGTGTGTCCTCCCATAAATAGCAACCACGCTCTCACCTCAAACTTCATTCACTGTGGCTCCGTATGATCTCCAAATAGGGATGGGTGGAAATCCAAACGGGACACCAGCAGGATCAAGGCTTAACATACGAATCAAATGGAGTTACAAAAACAATTCCATCCTATTTCTTGCGTACCTCTGCTTGTGGGCTGAAATGTATACCAGTTGTAAGTGGTGACCCATCTGGATGCTCCTGATTCCAGTCCAAAATGAGAGACACTGCCTTTTGAGGCAGTACTGGTGTGCGGGGATGAGGTGGACCTCCCCGAAGTCACTGACACCAGGAATGGTGTCACTGGACCAAGGTGAGTCCCAATATGAAGGGCACTGTGGGACGTCACAGTCTCCAACAGCCGAGACTGAAGACAGGACAAATGCAGCCTTGCAAGGATTTGCGGATGAGATTCAACCTTCCCATTTCTTGGAGAATCCCTACGTTAGAAGGGGCAAGGAGGACTTTTTAAAAACTCCTTGTGGTAGAAATTTTCAAACATAGGCAAAGTGAAAGAAATTGTCTAATGGGGATGTGGCTCCATGGACCTATCACTCAGCATGAACCATTACTGATATTCTGTCATTCTCGTCCCATCCACCACACCCTTCCCCCATGCCACATATAAACAGTTAGCTTTTCCCTCATTTGTTCTAGTTTAGATGTTTCTGGGAGTATGTGGGGGAGAACTGTATTTTGAAGAAAATCTCAGACATATGTCATCTCTCTCTAAATGCAGCAGTATTTATATCCAATAGATAAGGAGGGTTTAAAAAACAAAAAAAACACAGCAGCACTATCATTATCTCACCCAACAAATTTAACCACAATTTCTATCATTTAATAACCAAGCCATACTCGAATTCCTCCAATCATATTAAAATGTCTTCTTTTATATCACATTCATGAAAATCAACGTCCAAACAAGGTCCACATGTTACACCTGGTCAATGTGTCTTTTAGTCTGTGACAATTCTTCCTACCTGTTGGGGGGCATTCATTTGTTGAAGAACCTGAATCATTTCTCCTGTAGTGTTTTCTGCAGCTTGGAGTGGTTGACTGTATTCTTTCGATGCCATTTAAGTTCTCCTACTACCCATATTTCCTTCTGAACAGGTAGTTAGATCTAGAGAATTAATTAGATTAGGTTCAGTTTCTTGTTATTCCAAGATTATTTTATAAGTGGTGTTGTGTGCCTTCCTATTACATCACAGCAGTAAACACATACAGTTGTCTCATTTTTAACGATGTTGAGATTGATCAGTGGGTTCCTATGCTGTCAGCTTGATCCCTCCATGATCATGATCCCATCAGCCTTTCAACAAATAGAATTAGGAACCACTGATGATCATGACTTCTAATTTAGGAGTTGAAATTTCATTAGGAGTTCTAATCCCTTCATTCCAAGGAAAATAATTCTCTTTTCTCCCCCCTGCACCCATTTTATCCCTCCCCTCTGGTAGCCATCTATTTGTTCTCTGTATTTATAGGTCTGTTTCTGCTTTTGTTTGTTTGTTCAGCAGGAGGAAGTTTCTTAAGGCATCCTTCTTAGACCCAGAATTTCTGAAAGAGTTGAACCTCTCCTTTCGGCTCAGGTCAGGATCCCATGGTCTCATGGGCTCCCTGCTCAGTGCTGAGTCTGCCTCAGATTCTTTCTCCCCCTCTCTCTGTCCCTCCCCACTCATGCTCTCTCTCTCTCAAATAAATGAATAAAATATTTTTTTAAAAAAAGAATCAAACCTCTCTTTACAAAAGGAAAGATGATTCCAGTGGCATCAGCTCAGGTTTTACAAGCTAGGACCAGTGGGATTTATCATGGTAAGGAAAAGCTAGGTTGGGCTATACCTTACTCATTCCTTCTTCATTCATTCTTCAGTCTGTAAATCTTTATTGAGTCTCTACCATGTGCCAAGTTCTCTAGATCCTCGTGGTTGAACAGTTATGAACAAAACAGATAAAAGGATTTTTTCTCAAGGAGCTTAATTCTAGAAGAAAAGACAGATAATCTTTTAAAATACATAAAATAGGGACGCCTGGGTGGCTCAGTCGTTAAGCGTCTGCCTTCGGCTCAGGTCCTGATCCCAGGGTCCTGGGATCGAGCCCCACATCGGGCTCATTGCTCCGCGGGAAACCTCTCCCACTCCCCCTGCTGTGTTCCCTCTCTCGCTGTGTCTCTCTCTATCAAATAAATAAATAAAATCTTTAAAAAATAAATAAATAAAAAATAAAAATAAAATACATAAAATATGCAGTAGGTTAGATACTGACAAGTACCATGAAGAAAAAGAAAACAAAGTGAATTTGGGTCTATAGGCAATGGGGCATTTCTACGTTAAATGGGAGGTCATGGAAGTCTTTACTCAAAAGATCCCTTTCAGTAACACCTGAGGGCAAATAAGAAAGTTTAGAGATAAGGTTATATTTTCCAGATGAAAAAAAGAGGTTGGAGTCCCGGACAAGGGTGGCTTGGCCTGTTAGACCATCACAAAGAAGGCAATGTAGCAGAGCTGAGACAGTAAGAGAGCGGTCAGAGAGATAGTGAGGGACCAGACAGTAAGCTATTGTCAAGATTCTGGCCTTTTCTCTGAGTGACACGGGAAGCGTGGAGAGTCTGGAGTGAATAATTACATTTAAAAAGATCACTCTGGGGGTGCCTGGGGGGCTCAGTTGGTTAAGCCTCCGACTCTTGATCTCATCTCAGGTCTCGATCTCACAGTTGTGAGTTCAAGCCCCGTGTTGGGCTCCACACTGGGTGTGGAGTCTACTTAACAAGAACAAAAAAAGACAAAGAAGAAGAAAAGAAAGACTGCTCTGAGGGCAGAATCAAGAAAACAGGGGGCCTACTGGGGCACCTTCCTGACTCAGTTGGTAGAACATGCAACTCTTGATCTCAAGGTCGTAAGTTCAAGCCCCACGTTGGGTGTGGAGCCAACATTTAAAAAAAAAAAAAATTCTGAAAATAAAGACAAATTCATCTCTTTCCTTCCAAAAAAAAAAGAAAAGATCAAAGAAAATAGTGGGCCTATTGCAATTATCCAGGAGAGAGATGATCCGTAAAAGGAAAAATAAATAAACTAGACTTCATGAAAACTAAAACCATTTGCTACGTGAAAGATCCTTGTAAGAGTAGGAAAAGACAAGCTACAGACTGGGAGAAAACATTTGCAAACCACATACCCAACAAACACATAATATCTATAACATGTAAAAAAAAAAAACCTCTCAAACTCAGAGTAAAAAAGGAAACAATCCAATTGGAAAATGGACAAAAGACAGAAAGAGATGTTTCAGGGAAGAGGATGTGCAGAAGGCAAATAAGCGCATGAAATGCTGTTTTATGGCATTAGCCGTTAGGATCATGCACACGAAAACCACAATGAGACACCACTACATACCCATCACACAAGCTCAAATAAAAAACCGTGACAATACAAAATGCTGCGGAGAATGGGAAGAAAGTCTAGTATTCATACACTGCTGGTAAGAACAGAAAATGACAGCCACTCTGGAAAAGAGTATGGCACTTTAGGGACGCCTGGGTGGCTTAGTCAGTTAAGCGTCTGCCTTCGGCTCAGGTCATGATCTCAGGGTCCTGGGATGGAGTACCTGCTCAGCGGGAAGCTTGCTTCTCCCACTGCCCCTCCCCCTGCTTGTGCTCTCTCTCACACAAATAAGTAAATAAAATCTTAAAAAAAAAAGAGTATGGCACTTTCTTAAAAAAAAACAAAACTAAATCCAACCCAGCAATTGCATTCTTGGGCATTTGTCCCAGAGAAATGAAAAGCCTGTTCATAAAACATACACATGAATGTTGGTAATAGCTTATTCATGATAGCCAAAACCTAGAAACAACTCAGATATCCTTCAGTGGGTAAACGTTGAAATAAACTGTGATAAAGCCATACCCTGGAATTCTATTCAGCAAGAAAAGAGGAATGAACTCAGACGAATTTCCAGAGAATTATGCTGAGGGGAAAAAAAGCCAGTCCGGAAAAGTGACATACTAGATGATTCCATTTATATAACAGTCCTGAGATGGCAAAATTATACAAATGGAAAATAGGTGCAGCGTTAAGTAGTTAAAGGGTATGGAAATGTGGGAGGAAGTAGGTGTGGCCATAAAATGGCAACATGAAGTATCTTTTTGGTCATGGAACTGTTTTGTGTCTCAATATCTAGGTTGTGACAGTGCACTGTAGTTTTGTAATATGTTTCAATTGGCCAAAATGGGTAAAGTTTACATGTGATCTCTCTGTATTATTTCTCACAACTGTATACGAATGCACAATGATCTAAAAAATTAGAAGTTTAATTAAAAAACAAACAAACAAACAGGGCACCTGGGTGACTCAGTGGGTTAAGCATCTGCCTTTGACTCAGGTCCTGATCCCTGTGTCCTGGGATGGAGCCCCTCCCCCAAGCAGGGCGCCTGCTTCTCCCTCTCCCTGCCCCACCCCCCCGCCCCCATTCATGCTCTCTCTCACTCTCTCTCTCTCAAATAAATAAATAAAATCTTAAAACAAACAAACAGAACTAAGAGTACTTGTTTAAAAATAGAGGTGGGTGGCTATGGGATTCAGGTAAAGAATTAGCTTGATTCTCTAAACAAGTTTTTCTTAGCACTCGTGCATGTCTCCGTGGAGGGCACATTAAGGAAATCCTCTTGCTATCCACAGGAGAGCAGGGAAGTTTACCCTGGAGAAAACACTTTATAAACCATATTTGCTGCACAAATGTGAGGTGCAACAGTTACCCTCAGGAGCTGGAAATCCGAATGCTTTTAAACTACAATGGACCGTGAAGTTCTCTAATCCAATCTAAGATTATGGTACCAATTCCACCGTAGGAGGTGGTGGTTCCTCCAAACAAATCTCCAACACCAGCTGTGTGTCCTATAACTCAACTCAAGGCTGACATGATCTACCCAGAGACAGCATCAGATTCCACAGGTTAAGGAGTGAGTCCTACAAGACTTCCCTAGCCCACCTACCCCCTCTCCAAAGACACACACACCTCAGACATCAGTCGTCACCTGTCCTTCTTACCAACCGGCTGTAGATGGGAGTGTCCACTGGCCTACTGCCCTTGGGTTCAGTCATTTTGCTAGAGTGGCTCACAGGACTCAGAGAAACAATTTGCTTACAAGATTACTGGCTTATTATGAGAGACTATAACTCAGGAACAGCCAGATGGAAGAGATGCATAGCACCAAGTATAGGGAAAGGCACGGAGCTTCCGTGCCACTCTCCCCAAATCTCCATGTATTTCACCAAACAGGAAGCTCTCTGAACCCTGCCCTTTTTTGGTTTTTAGAGAGGCTTCATGACATAGGCATGATTGATTAAATCATCGGCAAGTGAGGACGGATTCAACCTCCAGCGCCTCTTCCCTCCCCAGAGGAGGGAGGTGGGACTGAAAGTTCCAAGGCTCTAATCATGTGTTTGGTTCCCCTGGCAACCAGCCCCCACCCATAGGTGCTTCCAAAGTCACCTCATTAACGTAAGACACCTTTATGGCTCTTATGACTTAGGAAATTCCAAGAGCTTTAGGGAGCTCTGTGCCAGAAACAAACACATTTTTCTTACTATATCACACAACCACCTTCAATTTCCACCGCAATGCCTTCAAGATTGCCTAGTCTACATCTCACTCTTTCCAATGATAGAAAACTTACTGCCCCTCAAAGCAGCCGGGACAGTTACCTACAGAAAACTGGGTAAACTCTTAATTTAAGGAAAGGAAGCATCTCCTACATCCCTGAGTTTCCCCCTGGTTCATCACAGCTAAACTCTTTGGATACCTTATCAACCAAGAAGCAGCTTCGTTATTTTATTGTAACAAATAAACAGTAGCTTCAAACAACAAAGGTTCATTTCCTACTTCTTATACAGGCCCACTGTGGGCGGGCTAAGTTCCCTCCTCGACGTCCTCCTTCCCGGATTCAGGCTCCTAAAGCCACCAGTGTTGGCCATTATTGCCAATGGTATTCTGGAGTCTCACACCAGCATTAAATGTTCTGTCCCAAAAGTAACACATCACTTCTTTCCAAAACTGTTGACCACAATCTTGTCATGTGTCTCTCCATTTTCCAGACTCCTTAGGCAAAAATAATTGTGAACAGTACTAATGAATAGCACAGAGACCCTGTAGAAAGACCCTAATCCCTCCCCATTAGGTAGGACACCTGACAAAACCATCAGGTCACATATTTACAGAATTACACCTAGAACTCAGATCTCTTGGATCATAATTCAGAACCTTTTCCTACCATGTTATGTTAGGATTTTTATACCAGGACAATGTAGTTGGGATTATATGGCGTTTGCTTAGTTTTTTGTTTTGTTTCTTTCTTCTAAATAGATTTCAGGAGAGAGAGGGTTCGGGAGTTCCTAAAACACTTGCCTTAAACTGGGAAATAATTTCACTGCCTTTTGAAATGTGTGACCTAGTAAAGATTAGATGCCTGGGAGGCTTTTATACTCTGAATTTAGGGAATACAAAGGAAACAGTCTTCCGAAGGCTTCAAGCAACAGGCAGAAAAACTCTCGACTCTCACTTCGCTATTTCGATGATCCCGTTGACACTCCAGGTCTCTGAGTAATAAATAACGGTGACAAGAGCTAGAGCTTAGCCAGAATAAAAGTATATATAATAGCGTGGCAGCCCCTGTAGAACCAAATACTACAATAAACGCTTTAGCTCAGTCCTATTTGCTCACAGGTCTGTGCAAAGTAACAAATGGTTCTAAAACATTTATTCCAAATAGCTTTCGCTCTTATTATTTTAAAGGTCACTTGTATGCCAAATATGTGCTCCGTGATGACAAAGAATGCATATACGGGAGGAGGATTTATGCACTGAGATATGCTGCTTATTTTGCTCCTGCAGATCCAAAGCACATCTAATGAATTAGCGACCATCTTCCACTCTTCCCCAAATTGGGGACAAACGAATATGTCGTTCCCAGCCTTTAACCCAGCCTGGTCATAGTTATTTTATATTAGTGTCCTGCTCAAATTGTCAATGGCTTCTGCATTAAAATCTAAAACATTCCACCTAGGATGTGAGGGCGATCTGGCTGCGACATCTGTCACCCCATTGATCACCAGGGTTGATTCGGCTGATCTGGCTGGCTAGGCGGGTGTCCCCTTCCTCCCTCACCGCTCCATGTGCGTCCCTCCCGAAGCTGCGCGCTCGGTCAAAGAGGACGACCTTCCCCGATAGAGGAGGACCGTTCTTCGGTCAAGGGTATACGAGTAGCTGCGCTCCTCTGCTAGAACCTCCAAACAAGCTCTCAAGGTCCATTTGTAGGAGAACGTAGGGTAGTCAAGCTTCCAAGACTCCAGACACATCCAAATGAGGCGCTGCACGTGGCAGTCTGCCTTTCAAAAAAAAGAAAAAAAAATAAAATAAAATAAAACATTCCACCTAGTATTCAAAGCTCTGCAGGGTTAAGACCCCTACTGAGTTTTCCAGGTGACAGGACAACACCCAGCTTCTTGCCATCGCTCAACTGGCCCAGACTTCCCCGCCTCAGAGCATGGTCCTTGCTTAAATCCTTTCTTTCCAAAGTAGAGATTTTCAGGGGTGCCTGGGTGGCTCAGTCAGTTAAACGTCTGCCGATGACTCAGGTCATGATTCCAAGGTCCTGGGATCGAGCCCCGCATTGGTCTCCTTGCTCTGCGGGGAGCCTGCTTCTCCCTCTCCCTCTGCCTGCAGCGCCCCCTACTTGTGCTCTCTCTCTGTGTGTCAAATAAATAAATAAAATCTTTTTTTAAAAGTACAGATTTTCAAAATACACTCTGTATTTTTTCTTTTTATATACAACGCTATCATATGCCATTAACTACACTCCCCGTGCTGTAACTTTCATCCACATGACATTCATTCCGTAACTAGAAGTCTGTACCTCCCTCTCCCCTTCGCCCATTTTCCCCATCCCCTCCCCACCCTCCCCTCCGGCTACCATCAGGGTGCTCCCTGCATTTATGGGTCTGTCAAAGTACAGTAGGGTTTTAAGTAGAACTAAAATCATACTTCGTAAAGAAGCCTTTCCAGATAGCCTACTGAGAATGGACCGCTCTTAGCTGAACCTCTGTGATAGCTCTTTTCATATTCTGCGTTCGGGCCACTCTACTAATGAAGGTGTCTGATTGCCCCACAATAGGGTATGAATCCTTGGAATGGAGAGGCTGTGATTCCTTATCTCTGGAGTCTCCACAGCTCCTTGCACTTAGTAGGAGCTCTCCTACCTGCTCCGCCAGCCTCCCCAAAACAAAAGCTTAAATAAATAAAGTGCCCAAGTAGAAGCTCTTCTTTTTCCCTAGACCAAACAACATCCTGACCAAATACCTCTTTTATTTTGCCCCACAGAAGGGCCACCTCTGCTTTATCCCAGGCTTGTCACCATACCCAGGTATCTGAACTGAAGTGAGTGCGCTATTTCGTCCTGTGTCCTGTGCCATCAACCCAACTCCCCTCATCTGCATTTAAAACGATTTTTTTTCTGCTGCCTAAAATTCAGCCATAGAGATTCAGTATTTCCCATACTCAAACCTCCCGAGAAGTGTTGCCTTAACTTAAACCATTACAAGCCACTGTTTTAGGAAGGACTAGGGGAAAAGAGGCTAAGAATCGGGCCTTTTTTTTTTTTTTTTTTTTTTTTGTGGAATAGGAGATGTGGAAATTGGGTAAAGAAGGAATGGTATCTGGCAGGAAGATAGATGCTGGGCGTGGTGGTGAGAAAGGACCAAAAATAAATATTCGACTTCCTCCTAAATTTGCAACAGACTAGCTCTTCCTGAGATGGTGCCCCCGTGTGAAGCCATGTATGAAGAACAGAAAACATATATATCGGGGATCCTGGGTGGCTCAGTCGTTAAGCGTCTGCCTTCGGCTCAGGTCACGATCCCAGGGTCCTGGGATCGAGCCCCGCATCGGGCTCCCTGCTCCGCAGGAAGCCTGCTTCTCCCTCTCCCACTCCCCTTGCTTGTGTTCCCTCTCTCGCTATCTCTCTCTCTGTCAAATAAATAAATAAAATCTTAAAAAAAAAAAAAAAGAAAACATATATATCCACTGCAAATTAGTCATGTTAACAAACTGACGCGAGACTCGGGGAGTTCAAAGAGCTACAGAGTAATCAAAGTCTAATTATAAAAGAGCCCGGAGACTGGAGTCAAACCCACAACTAGAAAGGAAACCTTTCCATCAGGGACTCAGCTGCTTTGTATAAACTGTAAGCAAGTGAAGCAAACTTGATGAAGCAGAGGTAGGTGATTACTGGTGCCTAGGAAAAACCCTGGCCCAAAGGACCCATCCGAATAGAGCCATATCTCCCTTTAAACCCAGTTAGTAGGGCTTGGAAAATCTCCACGAACCTAATACCTCTGACATCACTTCATGGAATTATACGAGATACATGGTCTCAGGGTCCCTTCCAAAAGATGGGCGGGAGAACCTCAATGAGGAGGGGAGAGTGAACGTGCCCGCAAATCCCGGGCTTAAAATGCCCCTTGGTCTCTAAATCATGCTTCTCTGCTGTTTATAGGCCTGTAATGGATGAGAGAGAAACCTGCTTCTAGGTGTGATGAGGGATGTCACTGAAGATGACACGTGGCCATTAGCCCACATTATTTGCCTCGAGGAAAGCAATAAAATGGGCAACTCCTACTTTTTTTTTTTTGCTGCAGTATTTACTGGTTCATTCTTTAACAGTTTGGCTGTCGGCTGTGAGCAAAAACCTTCTGCCAATCTCATTCAGTCCCTAACTGGGTAAAAAGCCCATTTCGAGCCAGGAGAGGCTCGAAACAGTTGAACGTTCCTACCTGACACAGAGCCGGCAACGAGCTTATGAGTCATCGTTAAAGCTACTTTGATGTGTGTACGAAACCCTTTGACTGGTTCTCTGTCTCTTAGATGACCCAAAATTTCCATCTCATTGAAACCTAGAAAAGAATTCAAGTTCTGTCTTCCCCAGAGAGAGCAGGCATCCACGAGTTTCACAAACCTAGAATTTGTACCAGCACTCAAGTCAGACAGTCTGACTGCTGGAGCATGACAATACTTGACCTCTGGTTCGCTACTTGATAAAAATCATTTCAAATAACATTTAAAGAACCCGGCGGCAGGAGCTGGTGGGCTAAGCTGAGGGTCATGATTTACACAGTTACAAGCAGAGGCCTCCACGTGCCCGCAGTCTAAGGCGAGCCTGTGCGCACCAAGGCAAGGGAAAATAAAAATGGCAGACCAAATGAGAGCGGCCCAAGCAACCTCTCTGCCATTGTGGATTCTTGCCATCCCCTGCCACCCATCCATCCATCTCCCCAAAAGGAGACCCCAACCCTGACCAAGGTGGAGGCAAAGCCTAAAAGGACAGTCCTCCACTGTCCTTTTAGCTGCTGAGATGTTCAGGGTTGGGAATGACTTTGATGCTTCTGAAATCCAATCCCCATGGTAATCTTGAATTTCCTACTTGGTGTCCCTACCAAGCAATTACTTGGCTCAGATTCCAACATGTTCAAGGCGTGAGAATCTACCACTTCCCAAAAAACACAAAACAACAAAAACACAATTCTTTATTTGGGGGTGGGTATAATGAAAAATTCTTCCTTGTAAGGACATATCTACTTCCCCAGAGGCTGTTGTTTCTAGTTGTATCCCTTGGGGGCCACAAATAACAAATCTACATTCCTCTTCTGTAAGAAAGTCCTTCTAATTTTTCTTTTCTTTTTTTTTTTAGGTAGGCTTCATGCTCAGTATGGAGCCCAATGCGGGTCTTGAACTCACAACCCTGAGATCAAGACCTGAGCTAAGATCAAGAGTCGGATGCTCAACCAATTAAGGTACCGGGTGTCCGAGTCCTCCCAATTTTGAAGATTGTTATTTCAGCCCCTCAAATCTTTCCTTCAATTACAGACCCCTATTCCTCCAAACACCCATCTTTCATTTCCTCTTTGCCTTTTGTCTTTCTTCTGAATGTGTCCTAATTGCTTTTCACAGTAATGTGCGTTCCCCAGAACTGAACACAGTATTCCAACTGAGGTCTGACCAAAGCCAAGTGAACAGGCTTCTTACTTCCCCCACCACAGATACTTCTCCTAAGACTGGCTTTTTGGTAGGCACATCAAACTGTTAAGTCCTGCTGGGCTGACGTAGCCACTCTAAGATAAACACGGCACAATTCAAAACCATTATTTGTTACCAAGTAATATAGCCAAATGGTATCCAGACCCTTTCTATCCCTACCCAAAAACCACCCACAAGCCTCACTCCACAAACACAAAAGCACAATGAACGGATGAAGTGTTCTGTTTTGCACATTCCTTTTAAAAATCTAACAATTATTTGAGTGGCCCAAGATTCTTCAAAATATCCCCAAGTCAAAAAATGGTCGTCTCTAGGGGCACCTGGGTGGCTCAGTCGTTCGAGCGTCTGACTTCCACTCAGGTCATGATCTCGGGGGTCTTGGGATTAAGCCCCATGTCAGCAACCTGCTCAGTGGGGGGCCTGCTTCTCCCTCTCCTTCTGCCCCTCCCCCTGCTTGTGCGTGCTCCCTCTCTCTCTCAAATAAATAAAACCTTTAAAAAAAATGGTCGTTCTAAATGCTGTGCAACTTGATGAGCTAACTGCATAAAGCTTTAAATCCCCTGAAGGTATACCTGATAAGGTAAACCATTAAATGTTCATTGGCATTCCACCTAATTAATAGCAGAATGTAGGGGAAAGAGCACAGGTCTGTCATTAGAACTACATGAGTTTGAATCAAAGCCTCTTTAATAAACTGGCTCAGGCTGGGTCGCCTGGGTGGCTCAGTCATTTGTTATGCGTCTGCTTTCAGCTCAGGTCATGGTCCCAGGGTCCTGGGATCGAGCCCCGCGTCGGGCTCCCTGCTCAGCGGGAAGCCTGCTTCTCCCTCTCCCACTCCCCCTGCTTGTGTTCCCTCTCTCACTGCGTCTCTCTCTGTCAAATAAATAATAAAATATTTAATAAATAAATAAATAAATAAACTGGCTCAGGCAACTTAACCCTAAGCCTTAGTTTCTTCCCCCAGAAATGGGAATAATCCTCTTCTCCTGCCAAGTCCTAACTTAAAGTGCTGGATGCAGTGCTTGCTCTATGTAGATACGCAGTAAACGGTAATGTTTCCCCTCACAGCACAGATTATTACCGGGTACATCTCATTTCTCTTAATAGATTACTAGCCCTGAGAGAAAGGGACAGGGACTTGCTTGTCCTCATAGCCTCGACACCTAGCATAAGGAGACACACACTTCCTTCTTGACTATAAATGTATCTGCCTTCAAATTTAGTTGTGTATCACATAGAAACAATCACACCTCTATTCTGACCTCTCAGTTCCCCCAGGGAGTATCTAAAGTTACAAAAAATTCCCAGGGAGTATCTAAAGTTACCCATTATTTAAAAAAAAAAAAAAAGACTCCCCTCAAGTCTGAGGCAGTCATGTTCAAATGCTGCTCTAGGTTTCAATTTTTCGGCAAACAGGTTGCCATTGACAGTTCTAATTTTTTTTAAAGATCTATATTTATTTATTAGAGAGAGAGAGAGAGAGAGAGAGAGCACAAGCAGGGAGGAGGGGCAGAGGGGGAGAAGCAGACTCTCCACTGAGCAGGGAGCCCAGATGCGGGGCTCGATCCCAGGACCCTGAGATCATGACCTGAGCTGAAGGCAGACGCTTAACCGACTGAGCCACCCAGGCGCCCTGACATTTCTAATATTTTTAATGTTGACCCAGTTTTAAGCTCTATTTGTCTCCCCAGTAATAGTGTTCCAAGACGCGGCTATGACAGGAGGGGCAGGGGGAGGCTGCTGGGGAAAGCCAACATCTGATATATCCAATTTCTGACCTATGGCTCAGGAAGATAGAGGAAAGTTTTGTTGGTCTCTGGGGTCTACCCTGAGCAATAAAATTCAGAGTTCCCTCCCACACAGCCACAAGCAGGTTGAGGTAATTGTTGCTGTTACGGCTTTCACAATTTGAGTGGGAGAAGATGAGAATTCCGAAAGAGATTTATTTACGCAAAGCATCCCAAATATCTCATTAATCTGCTTTTCATTTGGCAAACTTTTCCTTCATTAAAAGTGCCACGGTCTGCAGTTTACGACAAGGCAGAATTGCCTCTGGGAGACAGCAGCCAAATGAAAAGGATCTGGGCTGTGGAGAGGGAGACGTGAGCTTGATTTGCAGGTGTGTGATGTACTTGATCTGTGACCTTGAGCAGTTTTCCTCAGGCTGCTAGCACCCCAACGTCCTCACCTGTAAAGAGAGGATCATTGTCCTGCCCTGTTGTATGAATCGCTGAGATCAGCTGGAGGACCTTGGGCATGTTAGTTTGTGTTTGTTACTTCTTGAAGGCTCAGGTGGTCATCTGCGAAATGACGATCAGAATAGTACCAACCTCACAGAGATGATGAGGGGGATTTAAATGAGATGAATCTATGTAAACAGACAAGAACAGGCTCTGGCACAGAGGAGTGCTAGGTGTCTCTTATCATCATCATGATGAAGGATTAATGACTCAGGTAAAGGGCGTCTTGCACAGTGACTTGCGCCTCGTACGTAGGAGGTGCTCAAATAAACGTAAGAGAAAACCTCTCCCCCACAATGAGAGAGTTCGCACTGGGGACTGAAGAAACCCTTGGATAGGAGGACCTTTCCCACCATTAAATGCTCAGAGCTTTAGAGAAGGAGAGATCATGTAGATTGAGCCTGTTTACAAACCAGCAGGAGAGGGAGCTGGAGGGGGAGAGCTGTGAGGGGAGGTCAAGAGGCTAGTTACCCTGATAATGTGACAGGGTTAATAGAAAAGAAAAATTCGAGGTCTTCTGACAACCAGATTACTGCATTATTTTCCCCCACATCATGCTGCCTTTTAAATGTGACCTGGTTGAGAGGTGCCTGGCTGGCTCAGTGAGTAGAGCATACGACTCTTGATCCCGGGGTTTATGAGTTCAAACCCCATGTTCGGTGTAGAGATGACTTAAAAATACAATCTTTTAAAAAATAATAAATTAAATAAATGTTACCTGGTTGAGAAACACCTTTCTACAGAGTTCAAACTGTCAGGTTGCATCTGATCCTCTTTGTGGTTTTCATGAAGAGTGGAGGAAAAGGAACCGTCATGCGCTGTTGGTGGGAATGTAAGCTTGGTGCAGCCACTGTGGGAACCAGTATGGAGGATCCTCAAAAAATTAAAAGTAGAAATACCATATGATCCAGTAATCCCACTACTGGGTATTTACACAAAGAATAAGAACACACTAATTCAAAAAGATATAAACACACACACGTTTATTGCAGCATTATTTACAATAGCCAAGATATAGAAGCAACTTAAGTGTCCATCAACTGATGAATAGACATTTGGTATGTCCATGGTATGTCCATGATGTGATAGATATATTTATATATACATATAGATAGATAGATAGATAGATAGATAGATAGATAGATAGATGCAATAGAACATTACTCAGCCATAAAAAAAAAAGAATGAGACTTTGCCATTTGCAAAAACATGGATGAAGCTAGAGGGAATTCTGCGAAGTGACATAAGTCAATCAGAGAACGACAAATACCATGTGATTTTACTCACATGTGGAATTTAAGAAACAGAACAAACGAACAAAGGAGAAAAGAGACAAAGAAAGAAAGACTCTTAACTACAGAGAACAAGCAGATGGTTACCAGAGGGGAGGGGGGTGGGGGGATGGGGGAAATAGATGAAGGGGATTAAGAGCACACTTAGCATGATGAACACTGAGAAAGGTATAGAATTGTTGAATCATTATATTGTACACCTGAAACTAATATAACACTGTATGTTCATTATACTTGAATGAGAAAAAATTTTTTGAAGAGAGAGGTAAGAAAAGACATGGACTCAGGGTGGTTTGGGGAATGTAAAGGGAGAAAATGGCCTCCTGACAATATTTCTTGGAGTCCCAGTTCAGAGCAGGGTAACTTCCCTCACTCTGGACAGAGAAACAGGGGCAGGACACTGAGGAACTTGCCACCCACAGATCCAGCCAGCCAGCTCTGCCTCCTTTGGTTCATTTTAAACCCTGCTTGTATAGCCCAGTTCAGATTTGTTTTGTTTCGTACATACAATATCACTGAGTTCCAGATCCCTTACTTCTTAGCCCCAGGAATGGAAAGCCCATTCCTGCCTCTTTGGTGTCACTCACCTCCCGGGGGGAAGGAGGATGTTCCTCTTCTTAATGGAAACACATCACTTTGCTTCTGTGGGTTTCCCTCATTTCTTTTCCTTCAGTCAGGGAGATAGATCTGACCTAAGGACTTTTGTCTTTCAAAGCAGCTCTCACTTCATGAGTTTAGGATTAAAATTTAAAAAAAAAATGAATTAATTAACCAAAGAAACAGGAGTCAAGAATGAAAGAGAGAACAGAAAATAGAAGGGAAAAAAAAATCAACCTGGGTTGAGCACAAAATATTGATATTTTGGGTGCCCAAGCTTGAACCTTGTCTCTGGCCTACCTGTTCTCACGGACTCATAGCTCAGTGAGTTCTGTTCTAAGAAGAAAAGAGACAACGTGCTCGCAACTGTGCCCTGCCTTGAGATCCATGCTTACCCCCAAAGGGAGACGACCACATCACCTGCTTACGTTAAGAATGCCTAGAATGAAATCAGAGGCAGAGGCAAGAGCGCTAACGGGGGAGACTACCAACAGAGCAAAACCTGTGTCCCATCTGAGGACAACCAGCCTGACCCACAGGGGGCTGAAGCAGGGGAGGAAGGAAACCCATCATGAACCGCAAGGGTGGTGGACAGAACAGAGTGGGCATAGAAGACAGGCCCCAGGAACTCTGCCGAGGGTTTATAACCATCAAAGGGATCAAAAGCTAAAAATATGAGTTATAACCATTCGTGTGACCCCTTTTAAAACTGCAGGCTCCTGTGGCCTGAGAAAATGAGCTGACACTGGTAATATCACCTACTTCTGGTCTTTTCCTTCAGTTTAAACTCTACACAGGGTTATAATGAGGATCCCTAGTGGGCTGTGTTCATTCAAACGCACTCTTTTCTGTTGCAGGTATTCCCAGTAAGAGAAATATGATTCTGGATTCTTAGAATTTAATTATGCACTGCTCTTCAAATACCGAAGTAATTCAAACTGTTATACCAGTGGGGTATATGATCTGTCTTAATTTTCTTCTGCGTGGGATGGGCTGGTAACGGAATCCTCCATTTTCTCATTCAGATTCCCTTGCAACTAATCACACACGTTTGATAAATAGCAGGTCAGGGTTAGGGGTACCGTCCGTGTCCACAAGAGGATTTCTCTTCAAAGAAGCCATATAATGCAAAGAACCATGTCAATTAAACAAGGAAGCTCTTAGACTGATGGTGGTTCTGATATCTTAGCAGCCCATATAAGCAAACCAGAACCTAAGCCTGTAAATGCCTCAAGGTTAAGAAATCAAAATCTAGGACAACCAATCACAGACAGCCAGTAAACCCACTCCAAATAAGGCAAATGCTTACTTACAGCCAATCAAATCATTCCCTTGCGTTGCTTCCGAATCCTCTCTATGGTATAAAGTCTCTCTGGAACCTCTGTCTGTGGAGCACTCCTAAGCACTTCCGGATTGAATCAGTTTTTACTCAAATAAACTTAAAATCTGTAATATGCCTCAGTCTATCTTTTTTAACAGAACTAAGTGACATGGGTCCAGAGGGTAAGAAAAATATTATTATTAGCTAGAGCCTTAGGCCCATCCTGTCTGGGTCTCAGTTTCTTCATGGCTTAAAAAAAAAAAAAAAAGTCTTGCAGAAAACATCTCCTATGCATCTCCTCAGGGTTCTTATGAGAGCCACAAGAGATCATTTGTGAAACATTTTTTTTAACCTATAAAAGATCACAAATAATAAGGGACAACCTCATCCATCGGAGTAATGGGACTTTGCTTTCAGGTAAGTTAAAATAACTGTTTCCCTAACTCTGATATTACAATTTAAAAATTTATAAAATGTATCACTTTGGCTCATCATTCCCACGGGATAACCTGAAGTACAGAGCAAAGAGGATGAAGATCAAATGCCTTCCCATCAGTTTCTGGGCAGTTTAATTCATATTAGAAATCTGTGAGTGATGCTTCATTCTAATATCCAATATTAAGCTTTCTCTCAAAGAACAAAGAAAATCTGTCCCAATACCAAGTTGCTTTTGTCCCTGGCATCTTCAATGCACATGGGTGTTTTCTGAAGGCTCTTTGCAAATCAGTATGCCGCCAGCCTAAAGAAATATGGCCACACAACTTTTTCTGCCATCTTGGAGCCTGTGGAGGCCTGCTGGGAATAGGACTCCGATAACGCCAAATAACATCTGGAAGGCTGTGGGGCCAAGGCCATTTTTGCTGGCTATAAGCGGGGTCTCCGGAACCAGAGGGAGCACACAGGTCTTCTTTTTTTTTTTTAATTTTATTTTATTTGAGAGAGAGAGAGAGTGAAAGAGAGAGCACAAGAAGGGGTAGAGTCAGAGGGAGAAGCAGACTCCCCACCGAGCAGGGAGCCTGATGCGGGACTCGATCCCGGGAGTCCAGGATCATGACCCGAGCCGAAGGCAGCCGCCCAACAAACTGAGCCACCCAGGCGCCCCTTACACAGGTCTTCTTAAAATGGAAGGTGTTTATGCTCCAGATGAAACGGAATTCTATCTAGGCAAGAGATGTGCTTATGAGTACAAAGCAAAGAACGATACAGTAACTCCAACCAGTGTAATCTGGGGAAAAGTAACTCATGTTCATGGAAACAGTGGCATGGTTCATGCTGAATTCCTAAGCAACCTTCCTGCTAAAGCCATTGGCCACAGAATCCATGTGATGCTGTACCCCTCAAGGATTTAAATTTAATGAAAAATAAAGGTGAAGATTTGTTCTCCTGTATTTTTGTTAAAAAAAAAAAAAAGCAGAAGAAAGAAATATGGCCACACACGCCAAGAGTATGACTAAAGAGAATCATCCTTCCCATGAAAACTAGTGGATTCCAGTGAAGAGAATAAGAAAAAGATAACATTGGAATCTGTGGACAGTGACAGAAGAAGTGGGTCATCCTCTTAAACCCCATTTCCTCCACAATTTCATGTTAATAGAAGCCCAACCTCCAAAACACAAGTTCCCCCATTGCCCAGGGGAAATGAAGTCAAAGTACTTCGAATATTTTTCAAATAACTTTCCTCAACACTCCATGCAACTGAGAAATCCCACAGGCCTGTAAATGTTAGCAAAGCCATTGTTCCCAGCTCTCAACTCTGTCTTTGGGTTTGGCTTTCTCTCTTCTTTTTATGGATGAATAACATTTTCTATCACGTTGTTTTTCTGGTTACTCTGGGAACCAGGCTCCTTTTGAATAAGCGTCATCCTTTGTCCCAGGTTCTCTCGCCTTTACTTTCTCTTTCTCATCTCTGCTAGAACATGAGATGCACATTCCAGGAACCCTGTGGGGTGCAGGGGAGATAGTGTGGGGTGGGAAATCTTAAGAGCAGGATCACCTGGGAGAAGATGCTTCACTGCTTTGAGTCAGGTTCCCACCTGGAAAACATGGACAATTGTGACCCTAGTGAGAATCCAGTAAGACCTTGCTCACTGACCCCTCCCCTACAAATTTTCTCCTGTCTACTGTCCCCTCCCTCAGTGAGAACCATTCCCCACCTTGTGTCCCTACTGTGGGGTTTACCAACTTCAATCACAATATTCAAGCACACTTGTTGCTATTTCTGTCTCCCCTCTCCAGATTAAAAACTTGTCTTATTTATTTTAGGAATCCCTAAATCATGCTGGCCAATGTGTTTTACGTAATGGGTTCTAATAAAATGTCTGTTGAAGGACTGACCTGTTAATCGACTAGTTGATTGACTGAATGGATGGTTACAGATGAAATCAACTTATAAAGCTCGAATCACCAGAAAAATGTAAGTCGTTATTATGTGGAATTCCATGAATCTGCTTTGAACTTAAGGTAATTAGGCCATTGCTCAAAGTCAAGGTGTAAGGGACTTCGCAAGCGTTATTTCAGAGCATCTTTCATTTTTGTTTGTTTAATCCAGACAGCCACCAAGAATTCACACACTGTACAATAATAACACACTAAAAAACCAGTCCATGCAACAGAAATATTGAAAAATACTCTGCTGGTTAAGTTAACGTTGCCTCTAAGAGACACAACAATGAAACAACACACTTGAAGTGCTTCCTTGGGTACAAACTGGTAACCTGGTGAGACCATTAATGCACCAGGCCAACGCAAAACACTGAGGTGACTGTCCTCAGATGCCCCTTTTGTTTTTTACCAATTATACTGGGTATGAGAATACTTACAAGAAGTACTTGGGTTTGGAGGTGGGTTTTTTTGTCACTATTCAGTTCATAAATATTGGACACCAGCTGCGTGTTGGCCAAATCAAGAAATGCAAACACAGGTTTCGAGATGGGATGTGGGTTGCATGAGAGGGTCTTGAGAAGAATGCAAGGATCATAACCAAGGCCGAATGTAAACCGTGAAACACACAGGTAACTCCCTGTGTAACGGGTCTAGAGACAGAGAGAAATTAACAGGCACTTGGAGAAGATCAGAATAGACTTCATGGAGAGGGTAGTATCTCTGATAAAAGTTAAGCTTTGAACAATATGTCAATGCCCATAGATAGGGAGGATAGTACAGTAGGGCGGGGGGGGTGTGGGGGTTCTTGGGGGGGGGTATGATGTTACACAAAAAGCCCAGAATGGAAGATCAGCTCCCATGGCTCTTTTTCATCATTTCCAGAAATTTCCATTCTCCCGGTATACTGATCTGACTCTGCTAATAACCAATTCAAAAATAGCTGCATTGAATGTAAAATAACACCAATATTATTACTGTGAAGATCTCTCCCTTCCACAACAGCAATGAATATTATTTTGAAGTAATGCATCAAATACTATATTTATATAATATCCCTAGAGAAATTATTCATAATTACAATATATTTGGGGTATACTGTAATTATATTTTTTAATTTTTATTAGAATTCAAAACAAATACTTCTCAGCCTTTTCTGAAAATGATCTGTACTTAACATGGAAAAACCTTTTAATTATTAGAGTATAACTTCTTGCCAACTTCTACAACATTTTGTCCTTGCCAAATTCTGAGGTCTAGCATTAGAACAAGCTGCTTTAGAATATTCTTAAGAGCTGAGAAATGCAGCTGTGTAACTGGATGACATTCTTTAACTCCAAATTTGAGAGCAGCCTCTTCAATCTGAGATAGAAATAAAGAATTGTTTTAATAGAATGTCTCCCAGACTGGTGTTCTGCCAGATATGAATAGGCATTTCATACAAAATGGGACATGTTAGTGTAACAAAGTTAATTAAAAGTTTTTGTTTTCTCTACAAGACTGCTCAGTCATTAGTATGGTTTTTTTTTTCTTAATTTTATTCATGAGAGACAGAGACAGAGACAGACAGAGAGGCAGAGGGAAAGGGAGAAGCTGTGGGACTCAGTCCCAGGACCCTGGGATCAGGACCTGAGCTGAAGGCAGACACTTAACCAACTGAGCTAGCCAGGCACTCCATGAGTATGTTCTTATAAATGGTGAATCTCTAAAGAAGGGACACATGCCAACATGCTTACTTTACAATGAAACATTTTTTTTAGCCACATTCCCAGAATGTTGTTTCAAGAAATACCAATCTGAGAAATACTTATCTAACAAATTACTCTAGATTAAAGATAATTCACAAGTCAGCTTTGGGAGGTCAGTGGACCTCCATAGAAACTTTCCCCATCATCCAACAAAGAGCATGCTTAGCAAAACAAACAAACAAAACCCCATAAAAAAATAGAGTATGATTCCGAAAACAAAACAAAACAAAAATTGTATGAACTGTGTGGTAAATGCCACTTAGGTAATTCTTTTAAGACATCAGAACAAAAACTTCAATAGTGAATTGCAAAGAGACACTGAGATTTTCCTGTAGTATAAAACGTATTTGATGTGCTGATAAATTGGTAGTCAGTTACCATGAGATAAGTAGATACACAAGCTACGTTATAGGGGTTTCCTCACTTGCTGAGCACTTGGCATCAGAATATCTCTTTAACAACTTTACAAAATTCACTAACCAAATAAAAAAAAAAAGCACTTCAGTGAATCTGCATATGCACGCCAGAAAAAACATTTCGGCAGCACATAACCCACCCACCAGGAAAAGTCACCTCTGGGCTTTTCTCCAGACAGGCTCCCACACTCTTTGATCTACAGTATTGTGTAGATAACTGTAGGTAACACGTATAACTGTCACCTCGCTCGTGTTACTAAGGGAAAGTTCTACCAAAAGAGGAGAAAGCTAGAAAGGCCCGTGAAGAAAGCAGGTATGTCTAAAAGGGATGGAAAAGCCCAAAAATTAGAAGTGAAAAGACATAAGCGTGGCCATACCCATGTCCCCATCTGCCAAGGCTATGACTTTTTTTTTCCTATGTGTGAAAACTTTGGAAGATATCTGAAGTTGCGGTTGGTTCCAGAAATCTTCACTGTATTGTGTAAGTACGTGAGAGTGATTTAGTGATTTGGGAGGAAGCTGTTCTGTGTTTTCCTAGAAATGCTTTCCAATTTTTCCCATTTAAAATAATAGGATATAGGTTACCACTATTCAAAATTTTAACATCTAAAATCTTTGCTCAGATTTGGAGAAGGAAAGATTCCTGAACATGTATTTGAACTATTCACAGAACAGGTGGTTTGACACCTGCCGAAATAAAGAGTTAGTCTTTTTCCGAATAGGCAACTTGGGAGTGTAGGACTTTAATCCCACAATACTGCCATTACTTAAAATATTTTTCAACACCTCTTCTAAAATTGCCTTTAGTTTGTGACATAGACTTTTAAATCTCCTCGGTGGTGAGAAATTTTCAGCAATTATGGGTGGATTTGATTTGGGGACTAGACAAAGACATTCAGAGCCAGATCTGGAAAATAAGGTAAAAAATGTTTCTTCCACGAGGTGGTATTTTGCTCAACTGGAGTCTCCGTGTGCAGCAATGACATCACATTTCTGGTGTGACTTATAAGGTGGTTTTGAAGGCAGTGGGATAGGAGGAATTCCAAAGTGTTTTTACGAATGGCAGCAACATTAGAAAAGACACCTTTTTTCCAAAATGAATGTGAAGAACAAAACTTCTTGTTATAAATAGATAGGGTGGTCCAAAATAGTTCCCATTACTTCCCCCCCACATTTTGTTCAAAACAACTTGTCCACTTAAGGCAAGTCCCTAAAGAACTGGATACCTACCTATTTTCATCCAAATGGGTTATTTCCCTTTCAAGTATTATCTGGAAGGAGACTTACTCTGTCTTCTCTGAATCCCTTCCATGTATAGGACAAAAAAAAACCTGATAGGAGATTTAAAAAAAAAAAAAAAAGCCACAGTTGGTGGATGGTGGATAGGAAGTGGCAGGAAGGTAGACCACAGGTATCATCAAACTGTCTTTTAACCTGGAGGTCCATCAGATCCGCAAGGCAGAGAATGTTTCAGACTCTCCCAAGACCTCTTGAAGCAACCACATCAACCAGTGATGGTTTTCCAACACAGTATTTTGTTTTTTACTTGAATTTCAAGGAACCTTAAAGCTCCAGTCCTTTTGGCCCGGAGCAATAAAGCAATGGGCATGTAAGACACCTGCCTTCCAGTCTCCATCCTGCGCCTGCAGGTGGGAACGTGACCCCTGAGGCAGAGAATTCTGTTTTGTTCACTAATGAGTCCCAAGAGCTTATAAGAGACCCTTGTAGATACTCAATAAATACTTGCAGGAAAAGGGGTTCATCTCTCTAGGCCTCAATTTCCTTATCTGTTAAGTAAGGATGCTGGTTTAGACCAAGAGATTCCAATCATAGGGGTCCAGTAGTTACTAACAGAGCCTCCTCTTTCTTCTTCCCTCTCCTTTCCGGGGGTAGAAAGCTCTCCCCAAGCTAGACCCAAGGGCAGAAAATCAGTTGTGTCTTCCTTGCAGCGGATTACCATTTCTATTATCAATGGGCACTTCACGTTCATAAACTCAACATTTTCCAGAAATGAAAATAAAGGGGGACAGAAACTCCTGGCCACCCACAGAACATCCATGCTTTGCTTTTCTCAGGAGCAGAACTCAGTTTTGCTGGAACTATCCTATGTTCAGCTAAAACAAACAGAAAACTTTTCCCTACCTCCTCTGGGGTTACTGTAGTTAGATGACAGGGCTCTGGGCTAAGAAGAAAGCAGTAACATTTCCTAAAAGAAGAACAGAATCGTCCGACAGCACCACATTCGGCTGGAGGCATGGGTACAATGCTGAAATGCTGGAGGTGTTGTATTTGTCACACGGGTCACGCTAACATGGTCAATATCCCCCCGCATTGACCCCTGATGAGGAAGTTCTTTATGCCTAGTTCTTAAAGTCAAGCAAATGATTCCTAAGGGAGCCCAGAACTGCTAAGAAGAACTCTCTGGAGCCTTTATTGATAGCATTGATCCATCCCTAGCCCTTTTGGGGACCAGAGTTCTAAAGCAAAACCTTTGGGTATCAACAAGAGCAAGGCCAAAACGAACACTCCTCACCCACCTCACCACCGTGACTGTTTTGTTTTCTAGAAGCTTCTGGGCACTGCGCGTCACCCAAAGGTACTGACAGGCCCATAGCTGAAGCCTAGCTCATCTTGTTTTGTGTGAGAATCATTTTTATGTCCCTCCCCCCAAATCCTATGAATTAAAGATGATCCCTATGAACACAAATATGGCGTTTTACTCTCTTAGAGAGACAGGGTTTCATTCCGTGAATAGGTAGCACCTGTTCCCATCCTTTGGCTTCTCCTCCTCCTCATCCAGAGTTCCATCCATCCGTGACACAGTCACTTTTTGGCTGTAGCTCAATAGAGCCAAGCCAGCAAAAACAGGGGAGCTCATCAGTAAGGTAACAGAATTGTCTTCATGCCTTAGAAATCTTACTCCTGCGTACTCACCAAACTCAGCACAAGAATTTAGGAAGGAAGAGATATGGCCAATTGTCAGGTTCAGGAGAAAAATCCATGAAAGTAGCTGGGAAATTTTACCCGAGGATGAGTTCTTTAAAAGAAGGCATTTATTTAAGGCAATGGAAGGGTCGATCTTGTTTACATTTAACATTTTAATGGTTGGAAGTTTAAGGTCTTGGAGCAAGAATTGTTGCTACTCACCTACAAGCAACTGATTGTATTTTAGTGAACTTGACCCTCTTACAGGTATTTAAGGAGGCTTGTTATAATTCAAGCCCTGCTCTTTTTCCTG
Source organism: Phoca vitulina (assembly GCF_004348235.1). NCBI lineage: Eukaryota > Metazoa > Chordata > Mammalia > Carnivora > Phocidae > Phoca > Phoca vitulina. Next base: position 18,631,686 of record NW_022589735.1, read on the forward strand.
GAAGGAGGAAAGAGACAGAAGAATTAACTCTACAAAATGGCACCGAGTCACAACAAAGCCAGCCTACCCATCTGCCTTCAGGGGACCTAAAAAGAAAGAACAGACAGCGAGTCTGAAAAGGACAGAGGGGAAGGAACACCTGAGAAGTGAAATTTCATGCTAAGTTCACTGCAGAGAAACAGGAGGTAGACTCTCATGAGGGGACTTGAGGTAGTTCCTCCCATTACAAGCCAGGGTTCTGTGGCTGATTTCTCTTTCTCTCTCTCTCTCTCTCTCTGCCCCTGTTCCCCCTCTGCTCCCAAACTCCTGCTCGTCCCTGCAGGACGCAGGGAATTAACAAGCACCCTGAGATGCAGGCCCTTGCCATCAGGCCTCAATGTCTTCCCGATTGTCTAAGATAACATGAATTTGGGGTTTTCTAAACCAGTTGCACGCATGGACCCCAAAAAAGAAAACTTACACTTACAACTACTATCGATGGCCTTTTCTCAGTGAAACGTGTTTTCTTCCATCTCATGCTGCTATTTAAATAGCCATTTCCACTGGAAATGGTCCCTCGGGAGAGACTGCCATGCTGTCCAGGGTGTGGAGAGAAGGCAGTTGGTCTCCAAGGGCGCAAATACCAGTGCCCAGAGTCAGAGCTGCCTCAGGGGCGGCCGCCTCCCTCCTGCACAAAGCCAGCCCCAGGTGGATACAGCCTAGATGAAAGAAAACAGGTGAGGAAGAGCAGGTCAGCAGCAGAAAGCACCTGAGCCCCATCTTTAGACCAAATAGGAAGTTAAAATAATAGCGTGTCAGAGACGAAAGGAAGAACCTTCTGGTGTCAGACCCCAATTCCCTAATATGAACTTTCATTTTTTTTTTCCTACAAAAGATGCTCTCAGCTATGGGGGCATATTGGAATCACCCAAGGAGCTTTAAGGAAAAAACCTGATGTCTGCTCCCATGCCAAACCAATTAAATAAGAATATCTGAGGGAAAGGGGCAAGCTCTGGGGGAGGGGGTGCAAACAACTCCCCCAGAAGAGACTAATGTGACAGGAGGGTCCACTCTCCCTCGACTCCATCATCCCCACCTTGATCAAGCATTTGACATTCGACACACCTCCGAAGACGAAGAATTCACTGACCTTCCACGGAATTCCATTCCACATTGAGACCATTCTGAGGTTTAAAGGTTTTCCTTATGTGGAGGCTCCACCCACCTTGCTTTAACGGCCACCAATTTGTTCTTGCTCCGCCCACAAGGGGCACGGAAATCCACATAACATACACATCGAATCTGGGAAGGGTACAAACCCAGAGGAATTTCTTTGATAGCACAATTGACAAGCTGAGGGCAAATTTGAGGACAAATTGAAGAGAATGAAATCCAACAGGTATCAGCATCCTCTCTTTTATTATACTTAGTGCTAAGAAACACAGGCAAGGGCAGAGGATGGGGGAGAGAGGGCTTTAGCAGCAGGAGTGCCGTGAGGGACCTCCAGCACGGGGATGGAGGGTTGGGGGGTGGTACCTCGAGCTGAGTCACCAGGGTGATGTAGCTGCCCATACAGCTCATGCTCTCCCAGGCTGCATTCACAGACAAGTGAGCCCCAGAAAGGGGCGGGGGGCGGGCACTCAGGAAACAGACCAGCAGCTGAGGACCCTTCAAAAGAGATCCAGAAAACCAGAGAATGTGAACCCCATGGTGATAGGTTTTTAAATGTCTTCAATAAAGAACTGTTGGCAGGAAAGCTGCTGAAAAAGACAACATTAAAATGGCAAGAGGAAACTCACATTTGAGTTGAGGCTCTGGGCCAGGTGCTCCAAATCCATCCCTTCCCGAAGGATCAAGACAGCCTCTGAGGTTACCTGATGATCTAAAGGGAAGGTGTTTCCCTGGTTTCAAGGACTAAAACCAGGCAGGGGGAGTAGACTTGAAGCTTAAAGGAGACAGGTACCTTCAACTCCTTTTTCTTTCGTTTTGGGTCTCCTCGGGAGAGGACTCAGGTAATCATACTCCTCAGTTGGTGGGACTCAGTCCACTGGTCTGGAAAGACTCCTCGCTTACTTATTTGCTCATTAACTCCTTTATTGGTTTATTCGCATGTGTATATATATATACCTTTTTAAGATTTTATTTATTTTTCGACAGAGAGAGACACAGCGAGAGAGGGAACACAAGCAGGGGGAGTGGGAGAGGGAGAAGCAGGCTTCCCGCTGAGCAGGGAGCCCGATGCGGGGCTTGATCCCAGGACTCTGGGATCATGACCTGAGCCGAAGGCAGACGCTTAACGACTGAGCCACCTAGGCGCCAACATGTATATATATATATATTTTTTTTTTTTCTTCAGTGTGATACTATTTTTTTAATTTATTTTTTTATTATGTTATGTTAATCACCATACATTACATCATTAGTTTCTGATGTAGTGTTCCATGATTCATTGCTTCCGTATAACACCCAGTACTCCATTCAATATGTGCCCTCTTTCATACCCATCACCAGGCTAACCCATCCTCCCACCCCCTCCCCTCTAGAACCCTCAGTTTGTTTCTCAGAGTCCATAGTCTCTCATGGTTCGTCTCCTCCTCCGATTTCCCCCCTTCATTCTTTCCTTCCTGCTATCTTCTTTTTTTTTTCTTTTTAAATCCCACTAGTATTTCTCTCCCTCTCCAAAGGCAACAGTGTATATTCTTTTCTTTGCCTATGTCCTTGAAGAATTTTGTAGGTGTTCTGTGCATTTTCCTTTCCTCTATTTTGCCATTTTCCACTAGAGTTTGTACATTTTCTTGTTAATTTGCAGGAGTTCTCTGTGTGTTCTAGGTATCAGTCCCTTTTTGGCCTTCGCCACTTTATTTACAGTCTGTTAACACTAATCTTTGTAATAATAACATTTCCCAGATGTCATGAAAATCATCTTTTTTTTGGTATGGATTTTACATCCGAAGTTTTACTAAATCCGTCCCTACCTTAAAGTCGCGACAAATTCTCCTACATTTTCTTCCTGTAACAGTATAATTTCAGCTTTCATATTTAAATTTTAATTCATCTGGAATCTACCATGGTGAGTGGTGTTAGGATAAGATCAGTCTTATTTTTCTCCTTATAATGAGCCTGTTTTTCCAGTATCATCTACTAGATGATCCTTCCTTTCCCCCATTGACTTGTGTGCCCCCTCCATACTATATCAATTTCTAATCTGTGTCTGAGTCTGTCTTAAGCTCTTTATCCTGTTGCATCGTTCTATTGGTCTGTCCTTGCACCAGTACCACACTGGTTTTATTACTATAGCTTTGTAGTAGGTCTTAACAGGAATGTTACCCCCACTTACTCTTCTCTTTCAAGATTGGCTTACTATGAAAAACTTCTGGAGATGTGAAGTACAATATTGTGCATACAGCTAACAATATTCTGTACGCTTAAAAAAATTGTTACAAGGGTAGATCCCTTATGATGTGTCTTCCAGAATTTTTTTAAAAAGAGCCTGGCTGAGGCACCTGGGTGGCTCAGTCAGTTAAGCGCCTGCTTTTGGCTCAGGTCATGATCTCAGGGTCCTGGGATTGAGTCCCATGTCAGGCTCCCAGCTCAGCGGGGACCCTGCTTCTCCCTCTGCCCCTGCCCCTCCACCCTGTTCATTCTCTCTCCTGCTCTCTCTTTCAAATAAATAAAGTATTTTAAAAAAATAAAAAGAGCCTGGCTTACTATTTGTGGACTTCATTCTGTATAAATATTAGAGTAAAACTTGATAAGTTCATTAAAAAAATCCCAGTGGAATTTTTATTGAGATTGAATGGAAATTACAGATCGTTTAGGAGGAATCACCATCTTCATGTTATCAAGTGATCTCGTCCAAGAACATGAAACGTCTCTCCATTTATTCAGATCATCTTCTATGTTCTCTATTTGCATCTTAACTTTTCTCCATAGAGCATGTGCGTACTCTTGAATAAGTTAATTCCTAGATTCAGTCTTTCTTGCAGGAATTCCTCTATGTGGACTGACAGAGAAATGGTATCACTACACCGCGGTTTGCCCTTATCGGTAGGGAATGTGTTCCAAGACTCCCAGTAGACGCCAGAAACCGCAGACAGTACTGAATCCTCTATGTACATGTTTTTTCCTCTACATACAGTCTGATGATAAAGTTTAATTTCTAGATTAGGCACAGTAAGAGATTAACAACAATAACGAACAATAAAATAGAACAATTATGACAATATACTACAATAAAAGTTCTGTGAATGTGGTCTCTCCCGATCAAAATATTTTTTCCTTGCACTACATTCAACCTCCTTCTTGGGGCCACGCAAGATGACACCACGCCGGTGTGGTGACGTGAAGTTAGGCGCATGAAGCAGGCTTGTGCTGTAGCATTAGGCTACGCACAGTACTGGCCAGAAGGCGCACCCTCTGCTTCCGGACCGGGCGGACCTCGAGTAACTGAAACCACATAAAGTAAAACCATGGATAAGGGAAGACTACAGTGTAAAAGAGAAGCCTCTGGCTAATATGGGATTTTACCAATACAGTCGTATCTGGTGCTATCTGGCAAGAGCAGCCGTATGCAAAGTAGCTAACCCGGCTGGCATGGGCCCCTCCAGTCAGGACCCTTCACGTCCTTGGTCTCTCCTCCATCCCAGGTGTGTGAAAGCCAGCACAGACTCAGAACTCGGTCTGCAAGCTCTGCACCCCAGACCTGAGGTCTCTGTTTCTGCCTGAGGTTGCTGTTCGCCTGCCCAGTTTAGCACCTCAAGCGGAGCAAGGTCTCAGGGAAGCCCGTGAAGAAGCAGATTTCAGCTCAGTGCCCGGAAGGACTTGTGTCCCAGCTGTCCTAGGATGGAGTGGCTCACAGGTAGTTACAACCTCACCTCGGGGAAGAGGGCATTCCCTCAGCCTGGTCAGAGGGGAGCGACGGAGCTGTGTCCTGCAAACCGTGGGCTCTGTGCTCACTGCCAGTTCTGATATTTGGGGGTTCCCAGGGTCCAGGTGCCTCTTTTTGTCACCCAGGCTCACCTTCCTTTACAGCTGCACTCCCCTTGTGAATCAGGGGTCCCCGCCTAGCACTCGAGTCTGGAGTATATAGAGCTCTAATCTGCTGGGGACGTGGGGGGAAAGAAGGGACAAAGGAAGGACCTGGCTCCCTTGTGGCACATCTTTGGGCGCAGTGGGCATCACCCAGGCTCCAAAAGTCCAGCTGGTATTGAGGAAACCACACATGCCTGAGAGGGGTGCACCCACGCACATCCTGTGAACCTTAGTCATTAGCCTAGATCCATAAAATGAGCTGAGCAGTTTTCACTCTCTTCCATTGTCTGCAGTGTCTAGTATGAGTCAGGAAAAAACGGTTTCTTGAAAGTTTGGTAGAATGTACCGTAAAAACAATCTGAGCCTGGGGTTCCAGGGGAGCAGAAGCTGTTAAATTCCATTTCAACTGACTTAACCTTTATGGTTTTATTCAGGTTTCCCATATGTGTGCTAGCTTTGCCCTCTTATATTTTTCAAGGAACATAGCCATTTCATCTGTTTTAACTTCGTTTGCATAGAGGAAAGTAAATCCCATAATTGGATAAGTGGAGTGCACCCAAACAGAAGAAATCAGTTGTGTAAATGAAGAACTGTTGAATTGTGAGGTGAAACCTGCGACTCCAGGGAGGGGCCAGGGTTTCCAAGTTACAGCGGTCCCATTGATCGGGCTCGCTGCAATGTGATGCCATCTAGTGGTCCTTGTCTGCTCTGGCTTAATGCACATTGGAATAAATCTGGGACCCGAGGCTGGCCAAAACTTCCAGGTCACTGGTAGCATTTCCAGAAGTTTCCCTGGTTGCCCAATGCTGCAGATTTGGGCTAAAGAGAAGCCTGCTCCCTTTGAAGCCCCTTCAGTGGTGGCCTACAGATGCCCCCACCTTGATCTCACTCCCCGACAGTGGCCTTCCCAGAATAGATGAAAACTTGAGCCCATAGTCATTTGAGAACAAGGGCAGGATACACCATCAAGTCCGGTATATGTTCATGCTATTGTGAGATGTGAAGGTAATTTTTTATTATTTTTTTAATATTCCTGTTGTCTCTTATTTGGCCATTCTCATTCTGTAGGATATTTAATTTTATCTTCTTCTTCCTCAACGCTTTTGGATAAAAGTTTGTTGATCTTATTTGGTCCAAGAGAGGGCTTTTGATTTTGTTCATCATTCAATTTTTTATTGAGATGTAAATGGTTTTTTTATTGATAGATAATTCATGCGCTGTCAAACTTACCCTTTAAAGTGTCCAATTCACAGGTTTTTAGTATAGTCACAAGAATATGCAGCTGTTACCACTATTTCTGGAACATTTTCACAACCTCAAAAAGAGCACCTACACCCATTGGTCACCACTTCCCATCCCTTCTTTCCCTGCCCCCCCCGGAAACCACCGATTTGCTTTCTGTCTGTGGATTTGCTACCCTGAACAGTTCATATAAATCATGCAGGATGTGGCCTTGGAGGTCTGGCTTCTTTCATTTGGCATTATGTTTTCAAGTTTCACCCCGTGGGTAACATGTATCAGTTGCCTCCTCCTTTTTATGGTGGAATAATATTCCACCGCATGGATATACCATATTTTGTCCATCCATTCATTAGTTGGTGGACATTTAAGCTTCTCCTTTGGGCAATTATGAATAATGCTGCTGTGAACATCCACGCCCAAGTTTTTGTGTGGACATATGCTTTTGGTTCTTCTGAGTATATACCTAGGAGTCAAATGGCTGGGTTCATATGATAAATCTCTGTTTGACTTGTTGAGGGACTGACACATTTTTTCCACCATGGCTACACCACTTTCCATTCCCATCAGTGAGATGAATAAGGGTTTCAATTTCTCCACATCCTCGTGGGTATGGAAAGGTATCTCATTGTGGTTTTGATTTGTATTTCCCTAATGACTAATGATGCTGAGTATCTTTTCACACGTTCATTGGCATTTCATATTTTCTTTGGAGAAATGTCTATTCACATTCTTTGCCTATTTTTAAATTGGGTTATGTGTCTCTTGTTGAATTGTAAGAGCCACATATACTCTGGTGACTAGACTTTATCCGCCACCTTGGGACAATTCCTTTGGCTAAGATTTTACCTCTACTCAGAGAGACGCAGCATTGAGAGGAGGAGTCTCCTGAGATAGTAATCCATTAGCCCGGGGCAAATGGAGGGGCAAAGGTTGGAGCCGTAAATAAGAAAGGCATAGGCCAGCTTGCATGTGTTTTTATCAACTGTTTAACCCACCGGGGCTCTGGCCTTGTCTGGATTTTACCATCCCAACACCAAATATTTGAATCTTTGCTAAGTTTTCTGAAATAAATCCCAATTTTTAGTCCATGATCTTGAGGCTATTATTGATCCCTCTGCTCTACATTTGTAAAATGGAGATGGCGTCCTTGCAGCACTGTCTTGAGGATTATATGATGTAATGTGTAGGAACACTTGGCTTCTAGCTAAAATATTTGATCCTCTTCCCTTCACTTGACTGTTTATTCTCACATTCTGCTTTCCAACATCTTAGTCTCTTATCCAGATGCTCACTGTTTAATATAATGAAGCTATTCTTCCACTACTGTAAATTATAAAGACCTTGGCTGGCCTGCTACGGGAAGAGGTACTTTGGTCTAGTTAGATAACTACATATAGACATAGATCTCCAGCTTTCTAGGATCAGGTTATGTCCTACAAGGTTAAAAAAAGCTCTAGGTTAAAAGCTAGCCTGTTTCCTGATTGCATTTCTGATTATGGTTTGTTGCTTATCATTTATTTCCCATAGGTGTTGCTGAATGGACTTTTACCCCAAAGCTTCATTTGTTAAAAAGAACATTATTGACATAAAAGAATCCTCACTAGAGCTCCAAGGAAGATATACGGCTCTGGTTTTTTTCTAGACATCTAATAGCAGCAAGCACATATTTTATTAAAAAGATTTAAAAGACCATTGTTTACAAAAATGACACAGGGAAATCTGAGTCACAATTTATTTCTAAAAAAATATAATGGGAAGAATAAGTCATACAGTAGACATATGAGGAGTTGAGAAACTTTTTTTTTTTTTTAGTCAGTGTCTGAGATTATATCCTCCTTGTAAAAAATAATTTCACCATTTCAGGATAGTCTGAGAAGGAAGCCAATCAGCCAAAAAGAATTCTCTAATATTCTTCAGCATATAATATCCATCCAAGGGAAAGGGTAATTTTAGAAAATTAAGAGCCTCATATCCCAAAGGGAAGGCATCCCCCAAGATGATACTTTTAGTTTTGTATATGGTTTCTCCTTTATGCATATAAAAGTTCTCACCTTCAAAAAGCCTTGAGGTACAGTTTGCTTTTAATTTTGTATCATTTTCATGTTGGTGTCGCTCTGTGGTCAAAAAGCTTCCTCGCCCTTCATATGAATGAGGCCGATTCTTCCTCAGGTGATTTCACTAAAGAGAACACTATCAGTCTTAGGCCTACCCAGTAGCCACCTAATCCATTCTGGTTACATTTACAAAGAATAGTCCTTAAATTCCATATTCCCATTGGAATTCTGTGCATTACCAAATAAATTAACCTTAACCTGATGAACTTTATAAATATAATGATTTGCAAGAGGGGCTTGACATTTCCTCTTTAAACCATGTCATTGTCACCTCGGACCCATTACATAATGGATCCCAGGCTACGGGAGGAAAACTCTCACGACTCTCATCTCCTGATGTTGCTTCTGAGCTGCTAGAGAGTTAACAATGTAATTTCTGCCAATGAAAATTGCCTTCCCTGAAATTCAACAATTTCATGGTAACTATCCATCCATATTTAATTTTTATGTGCTATCATTTGGATAAAATTTCATTTAATATCATCAAATCAGTTCCCTTTGGGGCACAGTGATTTTCACATTGTCAACTTGATAACCATTAGGCAGGTATGTAGCTTGGTGTTTCCCAGAATCGCCATTTTTCCTTTCTTAGATTCAGGAGTATTTTCTACTAAAGAGGCAAGATATCTTCCAGATTTTAGAAAAAAGAATTTGTGGCTGGATTTGTTCCCAACTTTCACCACCCAAGCTCAACCTGCCATTCACTCATTAGCTACCTGAACGCCCACAAACCTAGCTCTGTTCTCCACCACCTCACCGAGAGCTCTGGAAATCCCACCTTCCTAGTGCTGGGATCCACTGAAGGCACGTAGACACGTGGTGTTCTGACCTGACTGTGCATCTGACTCACCAGGAAACTTATTAAAACACACTGCTGATTCAGTAGGTCTGATGTGCGCTCAAGAATTTGTGTTTCTAACAAATGATGTGGATGCTGTTGGTGCAATGACCATAATTTGGAAACCACTGCATAAATCCCAGGGCATTAACCTCCCACCTGGAAAGGTACTAACCTGTCTCAACACACACCAACTTCAGAGATAGAAAAGACTGGAAAAACAGCTAAAACCGTCAAGAACTCATTTGTGGTCTACACCAACTCTAAAGATGGTAGATTTTGTAAATCACTTGCTAAATCTGGCAGATTCCCTGGCCTTCTGGATTCTGGACCTTGCTCCCTTACCTAGATTTTCAGAATTTTTCCGACTCCCTCTGCTTCACTGCTGGACTGCTTTTACCCTGGTCTCAGTATCATGGCATCGTTGTTACATAACTTCCGACTCTGATGAAAGCCTGATGAAGAAAACCTTTAGTCCATTTTCTAAAAGCAGATGAAAACTGCTCCCCAGGTCAGGATTCCTCTAAAGGCACAAGGCCCTTTAAGGGTTTAACATTTATTAGCAATTCAATAAGTCCCTGTACATTTTCAACCGGCTCCAAACTCATAGGGAGGGGAAGTACCTGATATTAGCTTCCACTATGGCAAATACTTTAAGAGCTTGTGAACAATTCCAAAAGGCAAAATCATGCCCTCGGCGAGCTCACGGCTGCAAAAAAAAAAAAAAAAAAAAAGGCTGCGTAAGGCCGGGACAAGGGATAATGTGGCTGGGAGTCACATCCCGCTGACAGCCCCCATAATCCATTTCTCCTCAGTCCGGGCCATTCACAGCACCCTCACAATACAGCTTAGGCTCTCTTGGAGTCCCTGGCACACAAGACTTGGCATAGGGCCCTGCAATTCTCATCATGGAGCAAAATCATGTACTGATTACCTTAGGACTTATGCTGTGGGTGAGATAGTTTGGGGAGCAGTCACGGACAATCTTTATGAAAAACAAACATCGCCCCCCCAAGAAAAACCACCCCTTCTGAATTATCTTCTCACAACTAACACCATGATTTCAAACACTGCCAAAGCATATTAACAACTACAACTGATTTCTGGCACGGAGCGCGGATGAAGCCCAAGTCAGAAGACCTTATGTCGGGACCCGGGGCTGGCCCGGGTTATATATGCAGCCCCCGCCTCTACGTGACAGACTCAGAGAGGAGGAAAACCCAACTCTTACAATATCCAAAATAAGCCTGCCACCCTGGCCCCTGAGTCCAGGGAGAACACCATGTCAGCCATGCTCCCCACCCTCTGGTGGTAGCTGCCGCCTTGACTCAGCTTGTCCCCGGTCACGTTTGGAGAAAGACCACCTCACACTGCAGAGCCATGAAATTCATCGGCGTCGGCCAAATGTAACAGGGAGCCCCCTAGCTGCAAAAGCAAGGGTGGGGGTTCCCCTCAGGGTCTTCATTGCTGGAGGCAGGAAAGGCCAGTGAAGGGAGCGAGGCCCCCGTCGGTCCACACACAGACAGGAGGGAGTTGGAAGCAGCCCCTCTGCTTCCCAGCACCATCTCCGCCATCTTCCTCCCCCGTCATGAGAAAACCTCTCCTATCACCACTTAACTTTTGTTGACTGATTATACCTCAGGGTAAATGAACCCCCAGGCTTCATCTCAGCCAGGTAGTGACTTTTATCCGTCTTATCGCTGGGTACAGATTGAAGCAGCAGGTACCTGGAGGGCAAATTTGTAGGGAATACTTAAGAACTGTTTCCTGGAAACAGAAGGGAGATGGGAGGTGGGAGGCACGAGCCAGTGGAAAGCGGCACCCCGTAAACACAGACTGAGGGACTGGAGCCTCTAGGTCCCCAGCATAAATATCCCAGCCGTCGTGGGGCGTCGGCCTGAATGCAAAGAGCCGGCCCTGTCCTTCCCCACCCACCCCAGTGCCTCCCAGCCAGATGCCAGGATCCCAGACCCACTTGGACACATGGCGGTGTCTCTGGTTATCACAAAAACTCGGCGGTGTCTCTGGTTATCACAAAAACTCTGGTTATCACAAAAACTAGGAGGCCTAGCATTTCCCAGATTCTTTACTCATCTTTTCAAACCAGACGGAGGGTAGTAGGTCACTCTGTCAACGGCTCTCGCTGGGTCACACAAATGTCCAGTGATTCCCCTCAACGAGCAGCTTCTGATAAACAGATTTGGAAAACACAGCTTAGGCCTGAGGTCACAATATAGGCTTTTCCCTCAACCTACTGTGTCCAGGAAGTCAATGTAATGGAAAAGGATACCACCTAAAATTAAGGATAGCACGAATCATGAACAGGGCAGTTTCCTAAAAAGGGAGTGTGAGTAAATCAGCATTGATTGTCACCTTTGGTACAAGGACCAGGACTGGAACCAGATATTTGGGTGGATGAGATGCAGTCACTTTGTGTTGCATTTACATGTCTGAGGGGGCTACCTCTTTATTATGAAAAGGTTCAAAAGAGAACAGTGTCATCAACTCTTGTCACTTCAACCCTACATAATTCAGTATGTCATTTCTATAACATGACATTTTCTGACATAACCAGGACACCACTGCTGTCCTTAATAAAATTCCTTGATATTATCTGGCATCCCCAGTCCACATTCAATCCTGAGGAGAGACATGTTTTTATTTTATATAGAGCACGAGAAAACTGATAATATTGGAAAATCGATTATAGTAACGCTGACTATAGATACCGAACAACCCTCAAAGAGAAACAAAACTTACGAACATTTGGTAATTAACACGAATCACAACAATTTATCCAACTGCTTGACACTGACCCCCAGTAACCACAGATCATAATAACGATCACGCATGTCATTAAGTGTTCACCGGATCAGAGTTGGAATCAAATAAACTATGCATGAAGAGTGAAGGCATCTGCTTGCAACTTCAAAAGAAAATTGTTTGCTTCCAACAAAATCGAATTGACCTAGATAATCTGTGTTCAGACCCAGGGAAGTATAGTTGATATCAGGAGCACCAGAAAACTTTGGGCTTCATCAAACTCCTACCCTCTCTCCTTACCTTTGCAATGATGCATTATGCCCTTAGCTAGCCGGGAAAAATGCTGACCCCCAAACCGACACAATGTCAGGAAACACACTTGTTCTGGCGTCTCTGAGAAGGAACTCTTTTTTGTATGAACGTGTTGGAGCTGGAAGGCAGGTTTTGCAAACTGGCTATTTAAGAGCTCCTCCCTACACGCACCTCGGTTTGCAGGACTGAACTTAGGTGAAGGGGCAGAAAACAGACCTTGAGCACGTTCCTTCTGTGACTCAGTTTGTCATCTGGGGGACACCGATGGTTCCGCCAGAAGGCTTTCTGCTATGCTACTGGAATCCTATACAACACATTTGCGTGGTCCTTTCTAAGTCCCTGTGTAAAAGGATGCACTTAGTCCAAAGGAAAAGGGTCCAACAGAAGGCGACGGGGAGCTCTGTGCACTTAAGTCTTCCGGGGGCAGCTGGCCTTTGCCACGAAGGCTGCCCCAGACCTCTGTTCTCATCCTCTCCAGGCCTTGTGGCCACTTGGTTCTTTGGACACAGAACCTAGTGAACTCAAGGACCCCAACCTGCCCCAGGGGTCAACAGACTGGCTTAGAATCCTGGCAAAATAACTTCTGTAATGTTGACCCTAACTTCTTAGTGAGGCTGTAAGCATTAACTGGGCGGGTTTTGTTAAGTCACATTAGCCTTCTGCAAAAGAGGAGGCAGGAAGAGAGGCAGGAAGAGAGAGAAGGGAGGGAGGGAGGGAGGTGGGAAGCCAGGCAGGCCAGCTGTGTTTGGAAATGGACTCTCTGAAACCCAAACACTGGTGAGCCTGTTCAAGACTTTAAGTCTGACAGCCCAGCATTCTCAAACCATGGCAGCTCCTAAGGGAATATAATTATACTTAACAGAAACCACCTGCATTTTGAAGTTGCCCTAAATTTAAAGCTTCTGGGAGACTTAATTAAATTTAATGAAAACCATAGCTGCTCAACAAAGATGTATTGTAGCTCCCACTTAGTTATTCCTGAGGAAATGAAGTAGCAGTCACGAAGACCTACATCAGCTTTCACATTTAAACCTCTGGATATTAACGCCCCAAGTCTATAAATAAGGTAATGCTCTCTTCTTTTCGTAAGCTAATAACGTTGTCAAACTACTCAATTGTTCTGTAGCAAGAAAGGAAAACAGAACTAGAAGGGAAAAGCCGAGGAGAAAAGCAGGATGTACAGGGAAATTATCCTAAGTGTGAAACTACGTAATATCCTAACTGACTTCCCATCCCTAAAGGCCCTCCGTCCTCCACTCCCCAGCCCCAAGTGGCATCTCTTTGGTTTGTAAGAGGACTGTGTGTTATTTGCCATTTCAGAGCAAGTGCCCACTTCATGCAGATCAGGAGGGATACCTGTAAATCCCAGCACCAGGGTACGCGGCTTGCTGTGCTCTCGCGGGAATCTTAGAAACAATGGTGACCCTGTTGATGGATTTTAGCAGTAGGCTGGTAGAGATACAGTAAAAGGTGACGCCAGGCAGAAACTTTTCTCCAGAACAAGGACAGGGAGAGGAGGAGAGGAAGTGGCCCAATCTGCCTTCACAGAGGGCAACCAGACAGCCCAGGACGAGGTGCTCAAACGTGAATGGTAGTCACATTCCCCTGGAGAGCTTGTTAACACACAGACTGCGGGAGCCTGTTCCCGGAGTTTCTCACTCAGGAGGTTGGGAGTGGGCCCCCAAACTTGCCTCCCTAACAAATACCCAGATGCTGATACTACGTCCACAGACCATATTCTGAGAACCACTGATCGAAGACATAGTGTCTCCAAACTCTAGAAAACTGAGGCATTGTTTAGGAAATGTTTTGGTGTGAGGTCAGTCGGATCCAAAAGCAGAACACAGCACTGAGAAAACAAAGCCACCAATGACAGGAAGTAGGTGGCTAATGGCTGAGTCCCAGACATCTGCCCCATACGGTAGGCCCATCCCCATCAAGGGACAAATAAAGCCTCACCCTTGAAAGGCAACTAGGGATGGGTGGGGTCCCACCTAGCCACTGTCCACCTGCTGCAATGAGATTAAGACCCCGGCCCCTAAGGGCATCAGGAACATGCTGTGGAAGGTCCCCAGGGGCTGAGGAATTAATTTTGGAGAGACTGCTTCAGGGCAAGTAAGCTGGGAGCATCTGCTACCTATGAGAAAGACCTGATCTGTCTGCAGGTGGGCTGGAACCTGTGTTCCCCCTCCTGGTATCAGAACCTACCCCCCACCCCACCCCCAGACAAGCCCATGCCCACAAGTGCCCCCAGATCTTTACAGCAAAAAACCTGAATCACTGAAGTCTACACCCATCTGCCTATATAGTCGGAGCACTGTCTACACCAACTAAATGAACGACAAGACACAAAACCATGAGGCAAAGTTACTGAAACACTTCCATACTCACTGTCATGTAACTCTTAAAACATCTCCATGAGATGTACCAAAAGAACAAGCAAGAGAAGGGATTCCCATGCATCCCATGACTGGCCCTCAGCCCCACAACTGTGTGAAGCTGAGGCCAGCCTCATGGTTCCAAGACAGGCCTCTCGATTCTACATCTACTATTTTTTCTCATTAGACCACATTCCCTCCCATTTAAACGGGATTTGAACCAACTCTACAGAACAGGAGAAACTTAATCTCCCCTGCTTCCTTCAGCAAGAACCCAAATCAACAGATTATCCAGGAGGCATATTTCATCATTGCATTGAACTTAGTAACACTTTGCACAATCCATCACCCTAAGGAGGTCCCTCCCCTGCCTTAGGAAAAACAGAGTTCTCTATCACTGAGGTAACCAAGTAAAAGTTCCATAACTACTCACACCAGGTACTTTAAAAAGGGGATTGAAGCATCCGGTGGGATGGATATTGACAGATGCTATTGATTCTATTGATTCTAAATTTTCTCAATTTCTCCTTTAGGCTACTCATGAAAAACACACTCAATATCCCTATCACCCTCTCTGTCGCTTTTATGTGTAAAATGTTTCTGTGGGCACACTAATTTCAAAGGACAATGAAAGCTTGGTATTTTTGTTGCAACAGTGAACATGAATGACAATGGATTTTTTCATACTTGCCAGTTAGTTCATTTTTGATAAGTGGACGTACCCAGGAAGATATTTCTTACCAGAATCCACGGGTTTGGAATTCCAAAATTAGAATAATACTAGTACCTCAAAATCCCAAGTGGGTGTATTTCTTGTCCAGTGGCGTCTTTCCTATTTGGAAGTGTTTTCCTTTATCTTCTTCAATGTACTCTTTCTCCTTTTCTATTGTTCACACTGTAAAGTTTTAAAATGAATGTCCTGAATGTCCATACGCATCGACTCTGTGATGTTTGTTATAAAAGCCTGCAAATTTTTAATGGAATCATCATAAAAAATTCTGCTTGTTAAACCCAAGTACAAGTATGATGCATTAATATTTTAAGTGGAAAGCCCGTCAAGGCAATGTGCCACATAGACTTAGGAGCTGAGCGAGCTGAGTTTGACTCCGGGCACCACTACGTCCTAACTCTGTGACTTTGGCGAAGTTTCTTCTTTGGAAAAAAAAAAAAAAGTGATGAAAATTGCACATAAGTCACGGGAATAAAATGCAATAATGAGTGTGGGCACCAGCACAATGGATAAGGCAGCATTTTACAGCGATTAGGCACAAAGACTATGTCCACGTCCCAGATCTGCCACCTGACAGCAATAGGATGGTGAGCGAGTGATTTAACCTCCCCAAACCTGTCTCCTCATTGCTGTAAGGGGGGTAATGATACTATCTACCTCACATGCTTGTGATGACAGGCTGGGAGGAGGCTTGTAAAACCCTCGGCACGGAGTGCTACAGGTGGGAGGGAACTTGGACCCTGGGTCCCTTTCCCGGCATCCTCTTCCCAAGGGCCCTCGGGTCTTCTTATGCACGTCTCTACCTACCTTGGCATCCTAGGTGGCCCAGAAGGAGAAAAGACATGTAAGCTAGACGTCGAATCCTCTCCGAGAGAGAAGTGTCTTTGTTGAGGCATAGATAGCCACTGAAATCCTGGTCAGCTGTGAAAAGAAACACTCCGATGGCCTGGTTGAGAAATGAGCCAAACGTTTGCGTATGATAAAGTGGGACAGCATGGAGCTCCTGGAGGCGTGGGAGGTGAGCAGGGCAGATGTGAGAGGAGCCGGCCCATTTGGAACTTTCCAATGGTGGCAGGGGCCAAGGCGCTCCTGAGAACCAGAGTGTCTAGTACATGCCATGAGGAGCCCGCTGGGCTGAGCCATAAGGAAAGCCCTCTGTGTTAATCCAGCTGCTTCCATGGTGGCCTGCTACACATAATGACCTTGAGTGTGTGTGGTTTGGGGAAAACATCAACAAAAGTGAACGCGGAGATGTTATTAATCCATTTCAGCAACAGATAATCTCCTTCTTTCGACTACACCAATCAACTAGGTCAATACATTATTATATCAGGTCATTCGGATAACAAATTAATGTTCTTTTGAGGATAAAATACCATGATGAAACTCATTCTTGGACATAGGAAAGTGGAATTAAATATGAGAACAGGACCATTTGATTATCAGTACTTCTAAAGTTTTCATTTGCTTTTCTGTGTCTTGAACTGATTTTCTGGTGAGTTGAAACAAAGTGAACACAAAGTTAGAAAATCCAATGCCTTTACAAAGAATATGAGACTGAAAAATTTTTGTTGCTGTAGTCTAATTATTGAATGTGTGTTTAATTGTCACTGAATTTATGAAATGTAAATCGACTAAACATTTTAATCAACTTAATTTGGAGATTTTAAACCTGTGATTTTTACAAAATGGCTGCATGATAGTCATACTCCCTCAGCAATGCAACATGTTTATAACAGTCATAATTTTACTTTCAAGATATACACAGACCAAGATGAACTACTGTATAGAACTTGAAATTAATAGACCATGTCTTACATTTCTGTTTGTCTTTATAATAGAGCTATAAACCTAATTAAATTCAAGAGAAAATGTGACTGTCAACTATAAAATTTTATCAGGAAAAGATAAATGGTATTTGTTTGGATATTGGGGTAGGGGTGATGGTCCAGAAGAGAGGAGTCCCTGAGGTATTGTGAAAAAGCATTTAGGGGATAGAACTTTAATACATAAAGGAGCTAGAGGAGATAAGCTAGGGACACATTTTCAACTCTGCAAGGAAAGTCAGAAATAAAAAAGGTCATAGGGACGCCTGGGTGGCTCAGTCAGTCAAGCGTCTGCCTTCGGCTCAGGTCGTGATCCCGGGGTCCTGGGATCGAGTCCCACACTAGGCTCCTTATTCCTCGGGGAGCCTGCTCCTCCCTCTGCCTGCCGCTTCCCCTGCTTGTGCTCTCTCGCTCTCCAATAAATAAATAAAATATTAAAAAGTTTTTTTCATCGCAACAAAAAATTATTAAAAAAAAAAGCAATAAAAAATGTCAGAGATAAAGGGGCTTCTCTGGTCCAAGTAATTCTGAAATGCCCAGCCTTCTCCTGTTTCTGCTTTAGAAAATTTTCTATAATGCCAAAGTTACAGAGTTCAAGTACTGCTGGCTTTTTAGAAACATCACTCCTTAGGGCCCCATTCCCCTTAATTAAGGAGTCTAAGACAAATCCAATGATCTGCAGAAGGTAGGGATGGAGAGGTATGTTCTGAGGTATTGCTTCAAGTGCATCGTAGAATAAAGATGAAGTAGGAGTTGGTGACCTTGTTTCTTGGTCTGGTGCTCATACCTCTCCCAGTAGGACCTGGCACAACTCATTGTCTTGTCAGAGGTTCATGGCCAATGGCCAAATGGGTTGGGGTTAGTTTTGTTTTGTTTTTGTTTTTGTTTTCAAGATTTTATTTATTTATTTGAGACAGAGAGAATGAGAGAGAGAGAGAGAGCACATGAGAGGGGTGAGGGTCATAGGGAGAAGCAGGCTCCCTGCCGAGCAGGGAGCCCGATGCGGGACTCGATCCAGGGACTCCAGGATCATGACCTGAGCCGAAGGCAGTCGCCCAACCAACTGAGCCACCCAGGCGCCCCTTGTTTTTGTTTTTAAGTAGGCTCCATGCCCAACCCGGGGCTTGCACTCTCCACCCTGAGACCAAGCGTTGCATGCTCTACCACCCAGCCAGCCAGGCGCCCCCAAATGGGTTTTGTTCATTGTCAACTCCAACAAGTTAGAAACTGACAGTTCACAGGTGGGGAAATACATATTTCTTTTTTTTTTTAATTTTATTATTATTTTTTAAGTAATCTCTACACCCAACGTGGGACTCAAACTTACAACCCCGAGATCAAATCACACGCTCCACCGACTGAGCTAGCCAGGCGCCTCGAGATACATATTCCTTAAACAACTCATAGGCAAATGTTTATTCTCTGATTAAAAAATGCAATTGAAATTAAACCTGAGAAGCCACGGTCTGCTAAAGAAGAGGAATTTCTTTAAATGATAATGTCTTAAGAAACAATAACAGTAAAATTGCGTAACCTCATTCAATGTAATCAGCTCCATTACATCAGATACTCTCTCTTCCTTGTTCATGTCTGAATCTCCAATGCCCAGTACACGTTAGGAGTCCAGTGAATACTCCTTGACTGAGGATCCATCCATTAAGGGTCTTGAAAATTGTTCTTTGGGAATCCATATGGTCCTATGTAGCAAAAACCAGATAGCTGGCATTGCTCCCATATTAAGCTGACAGGCGAAGGGTGAGGGGAAATGATGTGTTCCCATGTGTCCTCACTCACCTCCACAGGCCAAGAAAATGGAGGACTCTGAACTAGGCAGGAGAAAAAGAGAGGCCTATTTTGACAGGGGACAGTAGGCGAGAAGATAGGGGTACCAACACCCCAACCTCTCATCTCCCCAACAGAACCCAAAGGTAAAGCACCCTCTACTCTTACAGTCCATGTGCCGCCCCTCGGGACACGGGCGGAGGTGGTGGCTCACTTTGGATTGAGGCTTGGTTGCCACTGGGCCCAGCTTCCGGTGATTATTCGAAAAGGTCAAAGATTCCAGTCACTTAAACACACAGCTCTACTCATTTTCACGACCCTGCGATCATGACTGGAGCTGAAATCAAGAGTCAGTCGCTTAACCGACTGAGCCACCCAGGAGCCCCATAAATATTGTTTTCTTCATCAGCATTCAACATCTATCCCCGGGGAACCCACTCTACAGGCCAAATCCAACTCCCAGCCTGTTTTTGTACAAGTTTTTACATTTTGTGCAAAGCTGTTTAAAACAAAAAAAAAGATGCTACGGAGACCGTATGTGGCCTGCAAAGCCTAAAATATTTACTAACTGGTCCTTTAAAGACTGACTGACCTGTAACGTCAAAAGACAACATGCTGCATATACGTGTAATGTAAATCTAATTCCACTTTCAGCCAAGACTTGAAAAATTTTTCTTTTTTGCCCATCTATGGGTTTTTAAAAAGTTTTTTTTTCTTTCCTCTCCCCTCTTAGATAGCTTAGTCCACACGGACCTAAAATGCTCTGCTCTTCAGAAAATCACTCCCCATTAACTTTCAGGTTTTGAGGTTTCTCGATGTCAGAATTTCTCAGTGGGGCTGGGTTACCATTTAATTTTGCTGCTCTATTTGTTGGCCTAAACGGTAAACTTTTTGTTGGGGTGGTATTACCAAATACATTATTCCTCCAATCTATTTCTGTCCAGTATAAAAATCTGCTTTCTCAGATTGTTTGCTTTAAAATAGATAAGCCAAGTTCTATGAGAAGTCAGAGATTGCTCTCACCATGTTAGGAACAGCTTCACGCAGGTGCACATTTGGAGGCTTAAGGATAGAGTTTACCGGGTGATGAAGTTAAAAAAGCAAGTTGGGAGACATGAGAGTTAAGGAGCCTTTGGAGTGGACCATTGTGATTTGGGTCCCCCGTAGTCTCGATGTCCTCAGATATCACACCTGATTAGCTCTCAGGACATGTAGTTTGGATGCTAACAGGGCATCCCTGAGATTGCTGTCCTTAGAAAGGTTTGCTTGCAAGGTTGGCCCTCAGCTGGCATCTGGGAACTTAGATTTCGGGAGGATTCCCCCCATTCCCTCCCTGAGAAGAGTGGCTCCCTGTTCGCAAACTGTCCCAATGGGGTTTATGCTAAATACCTGCTTTCCTTCATGAGTCTGGAATTTTGGTATGTGTTCTGGCAAGAGAAGCATGGCCTGTGTGACCAGCCTCTCAGTTAAAACCTTGGATGCTGAGTCTTGGTAGGCATTTTACACGTGTTGTCCCAATTTGACGCTGGGGGAATTGGGCGTGTCCTGCGTGACTCTCTGGGAAAAGAAGTCTTGAGAGCTTGTACCTGAATTCCTCTGGACCTCGCTCCTTTTTCTGATTTTGCTTGGTATCATTTTGATAGAATAAATCATAGTCACGAATATGACTGTATGCTGAGTCTCGTGAGTCCTCCCAGCAAACCATCAAAACCAGGAGGGTCCTCTGAGGGAGCTCCAATACACTATGCTTAGCTTTACTTTTGGGCCGTGATACACACAGGCCAATCAGCATATCCAACATCGCTATAGCGATGATTCAAGGATTGGCTTCTAACTCAAGCACAGCTAGTGAGACTAGATGAGGCCTTCGCTGGGGCTTATGAGAGAACCCAGGGCTCTTTATTCTGCTGGTTGACTTGGAATGTGACTCTGAGGCTGCACCTGTTGGTTGCTTTCATGTGATCAAACAGGAACGACCTGGAGTTGCCAGGGAGGGTACCACATGGGAGCTTGCAGATACTAAGTAGCCAGAGAGATGACAAGGAACTGGGCCAGGATCACAGTGAATTGTTTGATGAAGCCCCTTCAAAAACGAACCCACCCTTCTAGAGGTTTCTTCAGTTATGCGGAAAAGTTGTGCTGTGCCAATTTGAACTGGTTTTATTATTGGCCGCCACAACAAGAATCCCAGCTCATGGACCATGATGAACCATGCCAGAGCCCTGATGGGAAGGTGACCAAGTAGGAACTCTCGCAGGTTTTTAGGTTGGGAAGTTACATATTTATTCAGGTGTGAGTACTAGTAGGGCTCCTCTGTGGGTGGCAGGGTGGGTGGTGAAAAACTGGGACCAGCTGGAAAGCCACTAAAATGAGCCATCCACCATGAGGGCACACTTGGGTAGCGGCAGCTGGAAAACCCTGGAATATTCAGGAAGTGGAAGTGAAGGAGTGGATGGAGGGGGTGAGGACGAGAAAAATCAAAGGTGACTGGTTTCTTAGCTGGCCTCTGTACACATTCAGGAGTGGGGGGGGGGATCACGCGTTTATCCTGGACACACGTGCGCAGTAACCAGGGGACAACAGTCCAGTAATGATCTGGAGCTGTGGGTGGGACTGGGGGATTACGGAGGGATCAGGGCTAAGATACAGACTCAGAGCAACCAGCACTCGGGTGATGGCTGAAGACAGGACAGTGGATGAAACCAACCAGGAAAAAAATGTCTAGCAAAAAGTAAGGAGGGCTGAAACTTTGATTGATAATCCTGAAAAGTTAGAGAGACAGAGGAAATTATAAAGGAGACAAGTAGAAGACAGGGAGATTAACCCACAGGTTCATTAAGAAGTTAATACCTTTCTCACTGGAGGATAAAAGGGAAGAAAAGAATTAAGGAGGATGGTGAAATCAACAATATTGAAATTACAGAAAAGATTAAGGAGCACAAGGATTAGAAGAAGCTGCTAAATGTGGATACTCTGACCTGTAAGATTGACAGAGATAGGTTAGTAAGATAATTAAAACATCTTTCTTAGTATGTTTTAAGTATCTAGGGTATATATTCAACACTTTCATTAATGTGGGGCATTTGATTAATTTTAATATGCGATTTCTATTTGGAAGGACACAAAGCTCTTCCAAGCTCAACAGGAACAACTTTTATTATAAAAGACCAGTGTTAAAAGACTGCTACTTTAGAAACAAATTCAATTGGTATAACAATAAATCACTCTAAATTACAGTTAATTTTATGATAGCATTCAGAGATCATGAGGCTAAGGTGTAATTGCCAAATACGTAACTTTTCTTCTATACTTCTACATATCCTGCTCTTTCATTAAGTCGGCCATAATGTATCAAGGCGTTCCTCCAGGCTCCAGCACTGCGTAAATATTCCATTTCCACATTTCTGAGACCATTTCCTTTGATCCCTGAGCTCTAGCTCCCTCCGTCTTGCTCCCTGAAGCAAAGTGCCAGGCCACGCTCCCAGATGCCTTCTTCAGACCGAAGACAGTACCCGCGTTCCCCCCCCCCCACCCCCGCCCCGGCTGAGCAAATCATCAACCGGCTTGGCCCCAGGTCATGGTCCCTCCGCAGGGCGTTGTCATGCAGCCCACCACAGCCGAATGTCTCCCTGTGCCACCACCACCCCCAGGTGTCAGTCCCAAGAACACCTCCAAATTCAGTTCTTGCCCAAAGATCTCCATCTTGAAGTCTGTCTCCCAGGGAACTGAGCCCATAACAGCGCCCCCACCCCCCCCCCCCCCACATGTGCCCCTCAGCTGTGCTCTATGAGGGGCATTCACGCCTTCCCTGACTTTGGCACCCCACTTCCTGGTCACCTCTGCAGCCAACCCGTCAGAAGGGCATCTCCTCGGCACACATCGCCTGAGCTACCTGGTGGGGAAAATACCAGCACGACAGTACTTGCTAGTCACATCTTTATGATTCGCGATTACTGATTAAGCAAGAAAACTGTTTGGTATTTACAGGCATTATATGAAAATAAAGGATTTCCAGCAAAACAGAGGGGAGAAGAAAGAAAACTATTTGGGAACATAAAGACCCTTCCCCTCCCTTAAAGCAGGACACTGTTACAGCAAAGTATGAAAAACAAGTGAATACGTATGACAATTCATGTTAAAACTGGGGTATCAGTAAGTTAGAGACCAGAAAATAACAAAACAAAGTGTAAAAGACTTCAAAGTGGCCTTTCCTCATCTAATTTTCCTTTCCACTTATAAATGCTATCACAATTCTAAAGACTTGGGTGAAAATTTTTTATTATGAAGATAGAGCTCTAAGAACAGAAAGATATTATGTGCTGGCTTACAGGTTCTTGTAAAAAGAATGATAACATGAAAAATTAGTAAAAAATTAAAATCTCAGAAGTTATCTAAAACCTGAAAATGGTAAGCAGCTTCCCTGTATCTTAGTTTTGATCACTTTTGCTTAATCAGTTTTGCATATCTGGGTGAAGAGAGTATTTAATTTTTCTATTCTTATTCATAATGTAGTGTGTCCTTCAGAGCTTGGCATAGTCTTTAAGAATCATCTGAAGCTTCTGGCTCAGCATGATGTTCCCTCTGGCCTTCAGTCTGCCATTAAAGAATGCCTAGAAAGGAGAGAGGAAAAAAAGATTACCAGACTTTATCACGTTACGTTTCATTTCTTTTTTAAAAAGATCATTGGTCACACTGAATACAATGGAGATAACAACTCTGGACAACAAAGGCAACTTTTATCCAACAACGATACTTTAATGATTATAGATAGCACCCATATTTCTAGATATCTAAGGCGGGGGGAGTGTATTTTGGAAAACCACAGAATAATCTGTCTGAACCGACAGACTTGTGAGTTCTGCTTCAACCCACACTTGGATGGCAGTCTATGTTCTTAAATGTGAATTTGAGACCCTACGAATAAAAGGCTTTGCTGTATTCCTAACAGTAAAAATATTTATGACACCTTCATGAAACAGAAAGCCACATACTGACAAAATAAGGTCACGTCACAAAGTAGCGGATCGACCCTGTGCTGTCGCCTCAGAAGGGCTGGGTTAAGACCCAGGCTCTGCCACTTACCAGCAAGGGGAGCTGGGGCAAATTCCTCCACCTCCCTGAGCTCCGGCCTCCTCGTATCCAAGACGCATGACAAGAGGACCTAAATAATGCAGCTCTGCTGCGGAGCTGAACGAATTAGCGTGGCAAGCGCTTAGCTTAGCGTGTGATAGGCAGGAGGCGCAAACCAAACTTGTCCTTACTACCAAGCCAGGCCTTGCACGGTCCAACACCACGGGTTCCAGAATCGCCTCTGGACCCCACCCGACGCAGAGGCTTGCGCAAGTTGCTTAAGATCCCCCTCAGTGTCAACGTCCCTCTCAAGAGAAACAAAACCATCACAGTTTGTATAGCTGAGAAAACAGTATATGGAATACGAAGGGAAAAAGAAGCCCCAAGATTTTTAGATAGATTGAAAAAAATCATAATAGCCGTGACGACTACTACTTACCATTGCAAAGCAGCCCTACAAATATGATCTCGCTCGAGAAGCACAACCACGAGCCCGCAGTGGGCAGACTGGGCATCGGTTTACTGCCAGGGGACAGTGGGGCCAACTTCAGGTCCGAGAGCTTCCCTAACCCACGCCAGGCCCCCGAGCCAGCAGGAAGGGGGACCAGGCCAGCACTTAGCAACAAGCAGCAACTTAATCTTAGAAACAGATCCTCATCAACCGGAGGAGAAGCAAAAGCTCTTTAAACCTCTTAAACTTCTTAGCCCGGCAAAAATAAAAGGAGAACTCAGTCAATCGGGATCAAGTGCTCGGTGTTCAAATGGGAGACTGCAACTTCAAAACTAAACCTGCTTTTGCTGTGCAGTTACGGGCACTGTGCCCACAGCCCCGCAGGGGGGTCAGTACGGACACCTGCCCTCTTGGTACCAGCTCCGAGAGGGACGTGCAACCTCAGATAAGAACACTTAACTCCTTGAAGTAAATCCACCAAAACCAACATGTGATGGTTGTCACGGAGTGACAGAATAGATCTGTATTCCTTAGGGCAGGTTCCTAAAGAAGAAACTACTGAATCAGGACCTTTCTGAAATAAGGTTCCTGACCACGCTCAGTATCACCAGCTTCCAAACCACACACAGCGGCTGGGCACCAAATTCACGGGCACGGGAAGGAATACTTAAAATTTTCAAGGCAAATACAGTGACAGCGGTGACACACAACTTTTGTTTGAACCTAACTACTTAATAAATTGGACCGCTGGGTATTTCTTTTGGCCTAGGAGTGCCAAGCAAAAAGTACTGAGACCGTAAGTTGCCATCAAGGAAGAAAGTCGGAACCTCTGCCACAGTGCCTTCCAGAAAGACTCTTCCAAAT
This sequence comes from Phoca vitulina, assembly GCF_004348235.1. Taxonomy (NCBI): domain Eukaryota; kingdom Metazoa; phylum Chordata; class Mammalia; order Carnivora; family Phocidae; genus Phoca; species Phoca vitulina. The sequence goes on from NW_022589735.1 coordinate 18,657,066, forward strand.
GTTATGTTCCCTGAAACTACACGTAAATTCTCTTACCCCAACTATAACATAATCTCTGAAAACGTGAGGCAAGGTGACATCCTTTAATTTGCATTTTGTGGATACTGGGAAAAACGAGTAGTTTTTCTTAGGCATGTGAGTCATTTCTATTTCTCTACTAATTACTGGTTCATATCTTTTGCCCTGTTTTTTATATTTAGTGCTTTCCAGAATTTTGCAAAGGTTATCAATACCACTATACTGTGTATCATCGTTCCCTTTATTATTTCCCCCAGGCTTATGGGAATATCTTATGGAGTCTGACATGGTGAAGTTTCCAGTTTCTACATGGCCTAAATTGCTGTTGTTGAGCTTCTGTTTCTTATTTTATCCTTGCTTTAATCTACTCAAGTATTACTGAGTGTCCACAGCATACCAGGTAATATCCTCGGCAGGAAACAGATATTGCTCTCTGTTCTCATGAAGCCAACATTATAGTAGGGGAGTCAAAAAATAAAATGTAAACAAGTAATTAAGACCTGTTATCAATGCTATGAAGGAGAAAATGGGATGCTCTCAGAGACTGTAACAGAAAGGAACTACTTGGCATGAACTGAAGTCAGCTACACAAAAAGCTGGGGGACAAATTCCAGAAAAGGCAAACGCATAGACACCGAAGGAATAAACGCTGACAGGAAGAACTTTCAAGAAAGGACAACGGGAATGGAAGCAGCACTCTAAGCGGGAGGCAAGCAGTGTGGGCTGAAGCTAGAAACACCGGCAAGAAAATCGTCAGGTAGGACACAATAATAGGTAGTTTGGATCCGATCCATGTCCAAAAGGAAATCTTAGAGATGTTTTCAGGTGAGGTGACCTATAATCTAATTTACATTTTTTAAAGGATTACTCTGGATCCTGGGGGGACAGGCAAGGATGGGGGCAGTAAGACCTGCCAGGAAGCTGCTGTCAAAAGCCAGCAGAGATGCTGGGGGGCTTGGATCGTGGTGGTATCTCTAGTGATGAGGAGGAAAGGATGAACATAAGATATATTCTAGAAAAAGATCAGGCAGAATTAAGGACAGAAAGAATACAGAGGTATAGGAAGAAGCCAAGACAATTCTTACGTTACCAAGCATGTTAACTCTGGTAGATAGACAGTGGTGCCATTTACGGAGGTGGAAAAGACTAGGGGAGAAAAGGAAATCATGAGTTCTATCTTAGACACAGTCAGTGGGAGATGCCAGTAAGACTTCGCATCAGAGAGGTCAGGTGCAGAGTTGCTTACATCACTACGGAGTGCAGAGAAGACAAGCAGGTCAGGCATTCACAGGCCTATGAGCTGTCAACATATACGAGACTTCAAACACCACAAGACGGATGAACACACTGGGGGAAAGACTGTCATTTACAGAAGAGCCCTGAAATGAGCCCTGAGAAGAGGCACCAAATTTAACGGTTGGGGTGGAAGAAGAAGGCACCAAAGAAGATTAGTTAAAGCCAAAGGTAGAGACAGAATACGTGAAAATGGCGTCAAGAAAGCCAAGGAGTGAAATTATTTCAAGAAGTTGGTGGTTAACTGAGTTGAATACTACTCAAAGGTTGAACAAGACACAGAGAAATATCCATTGGCTGGTAAAGTGGAAGTCATCGGTGAGCTTTGTAAGAACAGTACCAGCGGCGTAATGGATGTGGAAGTGAGAGAAGAGGGGGCAGAAGAGCAGAGTCAAGACCGAATGTTTAAGCCTCTGCTGCCCAACAAAGGGGCCGCTAGCACGTGAAATGTGATGAGTCCTGGATGAGATGCACTAACAGTGTAAAACAGACCCCAGATTTAGTTTTTAAAAAAGGATATAAAGAGGCGCCTGGGTGGCTCAGTTGGTTAAGCGTCTGCTTTCGGCTCAGGTCATGATCTCAGGGTCCTGGGATCGAGCCCCACATCAGGCTCCCTGTTCAGTGGGGAGCCTGCTTCTCCCTCTCCCTCTGCCCCTCCCCCTGCTTGTGCCCTCTCTCACTCAAATAAATAAATAAAATCTTTTAAAAAAGGATACAAAATATCTCAATACTTTTCTACTGAATACAGGTTGAAATGATAATTAGCTGTACTGGGTTAAATAAAATGTATTATTTAAAACCAGTTTCACCAGTTTCTTTTTAACGTTTTTTTAAACATGATACGGCATGCTGGATGGGGATCGGATATCCAAAGAGGGTGTTGGTTTAAAATCGAGAGGTTAGCTCGCCTGTGGCTGCAGGAGACTGGTGCAGTGGGACGGGAGACTCGTGGGGAAAGGAGAGGAGAGGAGAAGCATTAGTGACCGGAATGGAAGAGAAGGGACCAGTCTCTGACGGGAAGGGGGAGACTTGCTTCACGTAAGGCAAGGGAAGAAAAGGAGATGGGGCAGATGCTGCGAGAGCAGACCTGCTGATGGACTGGCCAAAGTTTGCATCTGAAAACCTTCTTTTTCCAACGAAGCAAGAAAGGCCATCGGGCAAAAATGAAAGAGAGGCAGGCACGTGGGAGCTTTGAGAAGACAAGTACGAAAGAGTCATCGCAGACAAGAGGACTGGAAGCTGGCTGGAGACCAGAGTCAGACCGCTGGATGGCGCGGAGAGACTGCATGAGGCTTGGGATCCAGAACTTCGAAGGAAGCCAATCTGTCGCGATGTGTGGCTTTTCGCCCCATTCACCTATTCCGGGACGGATGTAAAGATGGCGGAGAGTGGGGTTCAAAGGGTGGAGTCTTCGGGCAAGGGAGATGAGAGAGAGAAGGGAGGGGAGGGTACTTCCAGGGGCTGTGACGAGAATGGACCAGGGAGAGAAGCCAAGACGGAAGGGTTGTGTCAACAAATGGGAGGCCTCTGTGAAGCTTAACCGTAGGAGCAGGAACAGGAGACCAAGTGAACAGAACGATCGGTGAGGGTGCTGGGACACAGATGTCCTGTAAGTTGCACACTTTAGGCTGCCGATAAGGACTAAAACGGACTGGGGATGGCGTGAAGGATAATGAGTGAGACGAATGAACTATGAGTCACCTGTTGGAGCAGCCATTCTCAGGAGTCATGAAGGAAGCCACCGAGGTGGCCCGAAGGTCCCGCGCACACTAGCGCTTCCCCCGTCTGCCGTCACCTCCGGCTCGGCCCCCACCGCTCACGCGACCTCCTCCCCGCTCCAGCTCCAGCAAGCCCTCCCGCCTCCACACGCGGCTTCCCCGGCCTCACGGCTCATCCCCTCACGGCGGTCAGCGCTCTCTCGGGCCTTTCTGGACAGGCCGGTCCGAAACCCTTCCTCTACCCCGTCACACTCTAATCCAGGGGCCGGCAACCACAGCCCGCGGGCCAAACCGGTCTGCCGCCTGTTTCCGCGCGTGCACTTTTACTGGGACACAGCCCCCTCCTGTCTCCCTATTATCTGCGGCTGCTTTGCCTCCACGGCGGCTGGACTGCGCACATGCACCGCAGATCATCGGGCCGCACAGCCGAGATGTCCACGAGGCGACCCTTCACAGAAAAAGGGGGCCAAGCCCGGCTCACCCATTGCTCTGCCGGCTTCTTCTCCATACCCGGAATCAGATTTCCTTCCCGCTCCCGCCAGGACTAAGCTCAGACGGCGGGGCACCGTCTCGTTCTGCCACACCAAGCACCCGAATCAGTGGGTGCTGAATGCGTTTCTGCGAAGGGATCAACTGAGGTCACGGGGCGCCGAGCGCCATGTATGTTATCAGACTGAGTTATAACCGGCCTTTGGGATTATGACGATTATTGTAGTAACTCTACCAATGAGAAAATCGAGACTGAGAGAGGAAGTGGCAGAGCTTAGAGTCAGCTCGGATCTACCTGATGTCAAAGATCCTACTGTACTACTTGACAATTCTTTTTAAATTAGTCCTTCTAAGAATCCGGGAAAACTGTACTTTCCCATGTACTGAAACGGCTCTGCTCCCTGTAAACGTGCACGGCTGTCTTCAAACAAGCTTTCCTTCTTAGGGAAGTCACCGATACTCCGTAGTTTGGGTTGCGATTATAAACAACTTCTTTCCCAGTGCTATCTTCTAGTTGGGTTTGCTGCTGTGAGAAAGCGATTTTTTAATAATGATCGGGCATTCGACCACTGGCTCGAAGTCCTTCATTTTAAGAATCAGTAGTTGATTCTCTTGGGATTTCTAGCTACATAATCAGGGTTTCAAAGTAACAAGGGTGTCTCCTCCATTCTAATTGTTACATCAGTTTCTTTAATTTTGTGTGTTTGTGGATTGGCCAAAAGCTTCAGAACGATATTCACGAATAATGGTCAGAGAGGGCACTCTTGTCCTCATCGGTATTCTCCACGGAAAGGCCTCTAAGGGTCTCACCTTAAGTAAGACACCGGCTCTTATTGGCCTATTCTACTATTTCCAGTTTTCAATGATGATTGTTAAGACAAGTTCTTAATCTTGTACACCAGGAATGAATTTCTTCTACTAATATATGGTTTTTCACTTTCGAACTAATGACAGAATGTATGTAAAGGTCTAGGTGTGGGTTTTATACTGTTTCACTCTATGCTGAAGAAGAAATTCCACTTTAAGGTGGGTTGTGTGGAACTCCACTAAAAATATATATGATCTGCAACCCAGATACTGAGATCCCCCGAGTCTCCTTCACAGTGGTAAGGAACTTGTCTTCTAAGTCAGCATTTGGGAGCCAGCTAACAACTGCCTGGTCAAACAGGAAGCAATGATGATGAATGGGCATGTCAGGACATTACCTTCTGAGGGTCGAGCTTGCCCAGGACCACGTCCATGAAATCTTCATCTGAAAGTGTGAAGGTTGCGTCAGCAGAGCCTTTTGCAGGACCTTGATACACTTTTCCAGAACCACTTTTTAGGTCAACAGCTGTCAAAAGTAGGAAGAGAGCAACGCGTTTGTTTTTTTTCTTCACAATAGGAGAGTAAAATAAACCAACTGAAATGTGAACATTTTTATAGTTTCCAAGTTCATGTGGTGCTTTCTACATTATACATTATCTGTCATTTAGAAAAATTTAGAAAATCCTTTATTTTTCAAGATGACTTTTTTATAAAGAAGTTGTTCAAAATAGTCAAATCAAGGGAGTCTGGCTGGCTCAGTCCATAGAGCGTGCGACTCTTGATCTCAGGGTCGTGAGTTCAAGCCCTACGTTGGGTATAGAAATTACTTAAAAATAAAATCCTTAAAAAAAATAGATCAATAGTTTCACCTCAGTGAAGAAGTTTATAGAACAGAGACATTTTAAACGTTAATTAACGTAGAATAACATAAGGAAGTTAAGTTGTTGGAGGTTATATGGTTAAGGCCTTTAGGTTCAAATACAGACACTCTAGTCAACAAAGGAGGAAAGCTCAATTCTGTTTTATTTTATTTTAGTTATTTATTTGTTTTGAGAGAGACAGCATGTGAGCAGGGGGTGGGGGTGAAGGAGCAGAGGGTGAGGATGAGAGAGAATCTCAAGCATGCTAGGCATGGAGCCCAGCACAGGGCTCAATCTCACAACCCTGAGACCATGACCTAGCTGAAATCAAGAGCTGGATGCTCAACCGACTGAGCGGACGGAGCCACCCAGGCACCCCAGAAAGCTGAATTTTAAAACAGGTGCATGTTGGTTGGGTTGGGTTGGGGGAAGGAAACACACACTCTAGTCACCTTTCAAATACCTGCCTTCATCAAACGTTCCATCATGCATAGCAAGACAGTCAAAACAGATTCGTAAAAATGTTGTTTGTTGCACTTACGATTTATAAAATATTTATTGCCCTCATTATTGCAAATAAACATTAAAATTAGCTTCTTTTCCCTTAACTGCTTTTGACAGAAGTATCAAGTGCCCCAGAAACAGGCTGGGTAACTGGGAAAGCTATGAAAAACCACCTTCATGGCTCTCTCTAGGTCATTTATACAGCTGGATGCCCAAGCGACATGTCAGAAAGTTTTAACTGTCTCACATGTGATGGAGACCAGTCATCCACTCCTCCAGCGTCAGCTTCTGGAAGGCGCTCTCTCTTGCTACAGCAAAGAGCTGGCCCTGAGACTCTGTACAGAACTCCGAGTTGAGAGCCGAGGAGAAGCTACACACGCGTGAGGAAAACCCACAGGGCTCAGTGACATGCTGCTTAACCGAGACTTGCTCCAGAGAGAAAATTAAATCACGCCAACTCTTTGAGAGAACAGAATTTTGCCAACTAAGGTAAAACAGTAGTGACCTGATGATCATGGTTGCATTGGGAAGGAGAAGGGCAACTTTTTGCTTTGTATGCTTCGTTCACTCACTTCACTGCTGAGTTTCCACCATGGGTGTCAGACGATATGCCAGCTACTCAAAGTCAGGCGTGCAGAGCAAAGGCTCTGTTCTTACTGGCACTTCCCTAGTACACATGTGTTCTCATGTAATGCTTGTATAGTTGAAAAGAAAGAAAAGAGAGAAAAAGAGAGGGAGCAAGTCCAGGAAGGCTGGGGAAGGAAAGGAAGGGAGGAAGGAAAGCCTCTAAACTCTAAAAAGCAAACCTCTGGTGTTCAACAGACAACCTTCATGATTTTAATTCTTCACAAGTAGGTCTGAAGTCCACAAGACCCACTCAGGCATGAAGGTGGACCGCACACATCTTAATGCTCACGTGTGCAAGTGAGTCTCTGAGTTGATGGGGGTTCATCGCTGTCCGCCTGCCCTCGCACTCTCCCTGGTTCTACGTGTGGCTTCCCAGCCCTGACTCTTGCAAAGCAGTAAAACTCTTCTGTGGAAAGCTAGTAACTAGGGTTGGTAACAGAAAAGAGGGCGAGGAAAGGGAAGGTTCTTAGCAAGCACACAGGAGGTCGAGGTAAAGGAGTGGCAATGCCAATCCCATGGTAGCTCAGGTCATGGTCTACAACATGGCTCTTGCTGGAGCCTCATCACCCACCACCATCACCTTGAGTTTACAGACAACGGTATGGTCATGGCTAATCTTACTGAAATGAAGAAACAGATTGCATGTATTTTCTCCTACTGGCAGAAATGATTTTAAAAGCTTTATGACTGACATTAGCTCTGTATTTATATAATCATTGAGGCTCTGAAAGAGTCCATTAAAATTTCAGTCGGAGGCGCCTGGGTGACTCACTTGTTAAGCGTCTGCCTTCAGCTCAGGTCATGATCCCAGGGTCCTGGGATCAAGCCCCTCATCAGGCTCCCTGCTCTGCGGGAAGCCTGCTTCTCCCTCTCCCACTCCCCCTGCTTGTGTTGCCTCTCTCGCTGTGTCTCGCTCTGTCAAATAAATAAAATCTTTAAAAAAAATAAATAAATAAATACATAAATAAATAATTTCAGTCGTACTTTACAGCATTTAATGGGGGAGAGGTGTCAGGTGAGAACAGGGCATCTGGAAATTTAGGGATCTCCGACACTCTTGGGATATATGTACCTTAGAAATCACAAAGGGATACCACAGAAGAAAGCAGTTACTTTTATTGATGACTCCTTCCCTTAAGATGATAAATTCTTTGCTGAAACAAGAATGTTTTGTGTTTGTATCCCCTACACCTCCTTGAATAGAAAGTACTTAGAAACTATTTGTTAATGGATGATTAGGAAAGCACAAAGAAGCACTTCTCTTAAAAAAAAAAAAAAAAACAGTAACAACAACAAAAGGAAAACTTAAGTCAAATAATAGATATTTCTTTTAAATCACACCACGAAGGACACGATACTTTTGTGCCATTCCTGCCAAAAATTCAATCTAATAATCATGAGGAAATAGCAAATAAATACAAACTGTGGAGCATTCTATAAAATATCTGGGCTCTACTCTTCAAATAATGTCAAGGCCCCAAAAAGCAAGGGCAGACTGAGGAACTCATCCAGATCAACAGGCTAACGAGAGACCTAACGACCACGAAATGTATTATCTGATCCCAAACTGGACCCCAGGCAGTTCTTTCTTTTTCTTTCTCCATTTCTATTATTATTGTTATTATTATTACAATTAGTATTCTTTGACTATAAAGGACATTAGTGGGACAACTGGTGAAATAATAAGGTCCGTTGATTAAATAATACTGTATCAATGTTACTTTCCTAATATTGATAATGGTTTTACGACTAGATAACAGAAAGTCTTTGCTTTTAGGAGAAGCTACTGGAGTATCTGGAGATAAAGGGACACTGTATCTGCAAGTTAACTCTCAAATGCTTCAGAAAAATGATCCTAAGATGTATGATGAAAAGAAAATAGTAAAGAATATGGAATAAAATCATAATTTGGAGAAACTGGGTGAAGGACAGATACAAGTTCTCTGGGCGAGTCTTGCAACTTTTCCGTAAGTCAGAAATCATTTCAAAATAAAAAAACTACAAAAAGAAGTTATTAAGATGAATAACACCCACGGCAAGATGGAAAGCCCTACCAGTTTTAAGCGATTCTGCGTGTGAATGCGCATGGACACGCAGTCAGGGTCTATGCTGTGACGGGGGGGAAGCAGCCACCACCGCTAAGGGAATGGAGCTGAAGCAGACACCACTCCAACACACAGGTCCCCATCCCTGACCAGACACCATATTTCTTTCCAAAGGTCATCTTCCAAGTCTGTTCTGTAAACCCATGAGACGCTTTTGGATCCCAATCCAAAATGTGGAACCAGCCTCCTTAATATCTAGTTTCTAGCACAGCTAAGAAACCCTAAAAGGCGAACTGGTTTGACCGCTAGAAGATGAGCACTGACCCAGGAGCTAATAATAGGTTCTAATGACCAACTAGTGTGTCCTCCAGGGTGAACGTATTCTGCTCTTAAAAGAACGCCCGTTGCCAAATCTGAATAAATCTTTCCACATTCTGGCCAATCTCCAAGATCCAAAACAAATGACCTCTAACATTTAAAGAACATCTTCGTCCAGTCATTGTCATATAATGCATAACGGATGCCTGGGTCTGGTCCAAGTATGTAGACTTGGCTCTACACAATTAATTTCAGTATGTATTTTTTTTAGACCCAAATAACCTCATTACTTAACTAGCAACAGTCAAGCAATACTGCATAGTATGTCTATAACCTTGCTATATAAATGCCAATTCCAATTATGTTCCTACAATGGAAAAGACTACAAATCATGAAAAGAAACTCAATTTCCGTGAGGGGAAAAAAACAACCAAATTGTTCAATGCCAACCAGCTTAAACCTATCATCCGAAGGAAAATGGAACATATTTTCACACGGCAGCACTGTATCATTACTACACGAAAATAAAGCTGTCTTCATCAAAAGTTTCAGTTGTAGGACTATTTTATAGCCACTGGATACAATCAAAACAACAAAAAGATTCTTACTTGAAGATGGGGTAATATTCATGCCTAAAGTTACAATAAATTGCATATTTAAGATTCGTGGGCCACATTCTAAGATGATCACTTTATTTAGAGACAAATGGGAATGCCGGAGCCATGAGCTGGGAGCAGATACTCTCGTAGGATCAACAGGAACTTCCCTCCATTTTCTTCCTGCCGGCCATGACGCCCAACAGCAAAGCTAATGCTCTGAGTTCCAACTACCATTTCCACAAGCATGGTTTCCAAGTATCTGTCCCGGCCCAGAGTCTATCCCACGTTCCAAGCCCACTGTTCCCAGCCCCTAGTCCAGATCTCAGTCTGCTACAGGTAAGCACAAACACACCTGGCTTATCACCTGCTCCCTGAACTCGTCTCCTTGCCCATGTTTCACGAATCTAGCAATGGAGTCAACATTCCCACCCCAAGGGCTCCAAACTTGGGCATTAGTTTTGACCCTGTCTCATGCCTCTTGTTTTTCAGACATCATCGGTAGCCAAGGTGGTCATTTCTTCTTAACCATTATCCACAGAGGCCCTCCTCTCTCCATTCTTGCCATGACCTCAATTTAGGTCTTCCTTCCCTTTCATCTGCAATGCAACAAACCTTGTTTCTTCAACCTCTGTATTCACACTTTCCTGCATACTGCCTCTAAGAGTTATTCAGGCTGACCAAAAAAAAAAAAAAAAGCCTATCTTTTCATATTTGTAATCTGCAACCTAGCAGAGAACTTAGCACATGGTAAACACTCGATTATTACTTGAATGAACCAATCCTCCCATTCTGTGAAAGCCGACAACACCTTTTCCATGTCTCTTATCAATCCTGTTCAGGGTTATTTATAGATGTGAGGAGGTTCCCTATTTGGACTCCTTCGGGCCAGATGTGTTCTAGAAATCAGAATTTTTCAGATTTTGGGAAGGAAAGACGGTGCATAAGACATGTATCCCAGAGTACGGAAGAGTTCCAATGATGCCACACTCTATAAACAAACACAGGATTTCTGTACTCAACTCTTTCGCAGGGTGAGAGATAAGGACAGTCATTTGCATCACTTAAGTTCCAGCCAGGCTTTGCCATCAGTGAGTTAGAAGGAAAAAACCAAAAACCAAAAACCAAAAACCATTCCATGTTTAGACTTTTTGGTTTCTGGAGTTGCTGAAAGCGGCAGCTGTGTTTTCATTTTCAGGAGCAGGCCGTTCTTTGGGCCACATGCAGCCTCTGATTCTTTACCTTCTTTCTGCCTTCCTGTCCTCTGAATTGTACCTGCTGCTCAGAACAACAGAATGAGATCCAAAGGGTTTACCAGAACAAAACTTTTGGCTGGCTTTAGAAATTAACAGTAATAAATACTGTAAGCTACACTGCATATTTATAAAAGGTTTCACTCATATTAAATAGAAAATATCCACACAACACATTATTGTTTTAAGATAGGGAAAGGCACTAATTTCAACCCTTTTTTTTTTTTAAGCTGACATATGATTCCATCTAAGATGACACATTCTACCTGGCTTTTAGCACGTATTCAGCATACACGGAAAGAGGCTGCTGTGTTACGGGCTGGACCAGAAGCTAGCAATAAAAAACTAATCTGCAGCTCTTTCTCAGGCTGAAACCCAAGGTCAAATGGGAGGAGACATATAATTATAAATGATCATAACACAGTAAGAGAACCGTGACAAGCAACAGACTGTTCAAAGGAAATTCAGAGATTTATTTCTCCAGCTGATGGTCCATCTGCACCTTTGCAACCTAATCAAAGAATCCCCAGGAAAGTAAAAAGCCAAAGGATAACCTTTATTCAAAAGGGTAAAATACCTGAAGCCATAGCATCTTTGAAAAAGGTGTTCCAACATGGCAAGGCTTTCAATTACATTTTAGAGTAATAAAAAGACAGAGATAACAAGATCATATGTCCTTGATATTATATTGTTACATGTTATATAATACTACTTTACACACTATATAGTAATTATATATTATATATTATATAGTAATATAATAGTAACGGTGAAATGAGGAAAATAGGCTTCTATCTTGATTTCTATGTAAAGAAGCACTATGTGTGGATCAGAACATTTTTTTTTTTTTTAAAGTTTTTTTGTTTTTTGTTTTTTTTTTTTCAAGATTTTTTATTTATTTATTTGACAGAGAGAGACACAGCAAGAGAGGGAACACAAGCAGGGGGAGTGGGAGAGGGAGAAGCAGGCTCCCCGCAGAGCAGGGAGCCCGATGCGGGACTCGATCCCAGGACCCTGGGATCATGACCTGAGCTGAAGGCAGTCGCTTAACCAACTGAGCCACCCAGGCACCCGATCAGAACATTTTTAATAACTCTAAAACGATACTTTGTAAACAAAACATTGTCTCCAGAGGTAGAATAGGAAGGTGCAGTGAGCATTCCAAGATATGGCTTCCTTCCCCTAAGTTCCTCACCAAGACCCTGCTTCTGGCTTCTTAGGCAGATCCAGAGCCTGCATCACTCTGTTCTGCGCTCTCGGCCCACGAGAAAGGAAAGGACAGGCTGTCCAGCCTCTCTCCGGTCATCTCAGCCCGGCGAGGCAGAGAACACACTGGCCTTCGCCCTCCTGCGCCTGGCTGACCGTGCAGAACAGGCCTGGGAGGGGCCTAACCTCAAAGGTACAGGTACGACTCCTCCTCCACAGCCCAAACCGACCCTGACCCAGCACTGACACCAGAACTCACCTAACTCTCCCTAGATTGACACTAATCTGGTTTTAAAAGACATTCCTTGGGGCACCTGCATGGCGCAGTCAGTTAAGTGTGGGACTCTTGGTTTCAGCTCAGGTCATGATCTCAGGGTCGTGAGATTGAGCCCCATGTGGGGCTCCGTGCTCAGCGGGGAGTCTGCTTGGGACTCTGGGTCTCCCTCTGCCCCTCCCCTGTCCTTTCTAAAATTAATAAATAAATCTTTAAAAAAAAAAAGACTCTGTACTCTCCCCGCCCCCAAACACATATGCTGCCCCAGAGATCTGGGGGCGGTGGTGGTGTCTGGATGGCATGGTGGGGGACAGAGGGGAAGATCTGTGGGCTAGAATGCACCTCCCAGGCCACTAAGCCCAAACCCCTTGGTTGCGAGACTTGTGCAGTCAGTCCCCCGTGCAACTCCAGGGACACCTCAGCCCAGCCAAGGTGAACTGAGGAGCTTCAGCCTCGTCTCTGTAACCAGTTCCGGCCTGCCAAGAAGTGAGCCAGGCTGGGATAACTAAGAGCAATTGAAAATACAAAATATTTGGGGGCTCCTGGGTGGCTCAGTCGGTTGAACGCCCAACTCTTGATTTCGGCTCAGGGCGTGACCTCAGGGTCCTGGGATCCAGCCCCGGTTCTGGCTCCACACTCGGCCAGAAGTCTGCTTGAGGATTTCTCTCTCTTCCCTCTGCCCCTCCCTCGGCTTGTGCGTGCGCTCACGCGCTCTCTCTCTCTCAAATAAATAAATCCATAAAACACAAAATATTTGTTATTAAAGTGATTTTTAAAACTGATCGTGAAAAAGAAATGCTATCTATTCCCTAGATCAAAGCATTCAGTCCTCAATTTCATGTCAATAAGCGCCAAGACGAAGAAGAGAGATGCCAACGTGGCATTGTTCTCCAAGATACCGCAAGCCTGGCGGCCTGGACACTTCTACTTCTGCCAGCCACGGTGTCCGACACAAAGCCCGGGAGAAAACAACAGCCCCAAGCGAAGACACTTACAACACGGCTGAGAATCAAACGACAGGCAGGCCGACGACCAAAGGAAACGGTGAACCCTTTCAGAGAAAGCTTTCAGACCCCACATGACAATGAGCTTCAATAACCAAGGCCGCAGAGAAGAGATGCTAAGACAAGCAAAAGCCACCAGGCATATCAGTAATAAGTAGTTATTAACAGGATATCGATATCCCCATCTGTCCAGTGGAAATGTCAGGAAAAACCCTTCTCCTAAGTTAATTAAAGGTCACTTGTAAAAGCACATTTTCTAATACTGCCTACAAGGCAAGTGTCACCAAGACAAGGGGGGAAATCTGAGTTAGCCACTAAGCTGAAGGAAATTACCCTGTTTGCCACGAGGGCACCACATGTACCCTGTGCCAGTCCCCACAGGCTTCTGGTCTGCCGCCCGTGACACACGTGGTTCTAGCACCTTCTCTCACTCGTATAGATCAGACCTCACTCCTCTCCTCTACCAGTATCTTCAAAAATCCCGTGCTTTGTATTTGTCACTCAACTTCCAATATACGTTCATCCCTAGGGAAGAAGCTGAATTCCATCATGGAAAGATAGAAAAAAGGAAGGACAGAAAGAACAAAGAAAGGCACGTGATAAAATCTGCACACACAGTGTTAGTCTATGAAATTCCTGAGAAAAAAATTAGACGCTTTGAAATTTGGGGGATTAAATTCCTATTAACATTTCTGCCTTATCCCCCGCTCCTTTTGAGCTAACTTCCTAGAAGCACAGGGTCTCCAGAAGAACAAACCTCAAAATGTGAACTGTGGGTAGTGGAATTAGATAGATCATTATTTTCTTCTTTATACCTTTATCCAATTTTAGGCCAACAACATACACTGCTTAACAGAAACCACAATTGTCATATTAAAAAGAAGGTTGTTAATATTGATCCAAAATTGGTTTAACAAAACTTCAAAAATGTTTTTCTAGGAATACATAACAAACAGAAGACTATTTCAAAAAGTTTCCGTTGACTCAGAGATGTATTTTAATTTTTTGCTCTAAGGGAGCATTTATAGCGATCTTTAATTGTAGTGAGGAATAAAACACATGGATTTCCAAGGCACTCAAATAGGCAGTCTAAATAGCATTCTGATAATTAAGGTGATAATTCAAATTATTAACGTTGTGGGATGAAGAAAGCAATTTTGAAAGTCTCAAAATACAATGACCTAAAAATATTTCATTTGACCTGATGAATTGGCTTTCTGTGTAAGGGGCATTTAAAGATTAAAAGAGCATACATGCAGCATGATTCTGGTTAGTAAAAAAAAACCTGGGAAGAATAAAACAAGATGAAACCAGAGAGGGAGACAAACCGTAAGAGACTTCTTAAGCACAGGGAAGAACCGGGGGCCCGCGGGGGGGGGGGGGCGGGGGGCAGGGCGGTGACTGGGTGGTGGGCAGGAAGGAGGGCACGTGATGGAATGAGCACTGGGTGTTGTACGCACCTGATGAATCACTGAACTCTACCTCTGAAACTAATAATACACTATATTGTTAATTAACTGAACTTAAAATTTAAAAAAAGGAAACCCCCCCAAAAAAAAAGCATATAGCTAACATGACTGTTTCAAAGTACTAATTTCAGGTATTACAATGTAATCTTTAAAATAGGTATTTTCATTTTAATGGATTCTTTTGCATCTCAGAAAAACACACATCTTCGAGTGCCCTGAAGCCTGGTATTTCCCACGAGAAGGTACGCAGGTGGGTGGGGTTGAGCCACCTTCAAAGAGACAGGCTTTAATGTTAAGAAGGATACTTTATCTCTACTTACTAAGAGTCACCTCAGAACAGTATAAAGTCGGGGACAGGACTTACTCCACTTGGCTGCAGTGTGTCCACCTTTAGTGATATGCCACTCAAATACGGCATTTACTTTCTCCGCCACCTCATGCCCAATATCCTTCAGGCGGCGACCTATCTCCTCAAATACCAGGGTACTCTGGAGCTTCCCACCCTAGCAAAAAGAAAAAAATGCAACTTGAAAAGTTTTATAAGAATGACTCAAGGGGGAAAATGATTATAAAATGTACGTGCAATAAAGTGATTTTTTTTAAAAATCTGCATAAAAATAAGGCAAACTCATTTTTTTCACACCAGGCTCCTTTCCCACTCTTCTTATGTTTATTCATGTCATCCACGACCTCAGTCTTAGTAAGAGGATTTTACTTTTATCAGCATTCAGAAATAATATTTTAAGAGAACCCTAGGAGCTATACAACCTACGTCCTAACTAACGTGAGCAGGAAGATACTGGACAAATCAATCAGCCTCTGTGGTCTCGTTTCTTTCTTTGTAAAATGGGATTAAGTTATGTGAAGCCCGCATCTCCTTGTAGCTCTAACACTTCTCAAGTTTTTGATCTTAGATTCTTCTTCTTTTTTTTTTTTTTTTTAAAGATTTTATTTATTTGAGAGAGAGGGAGAGCACATGAGAGGGGGGAGGGTCAGAGGGAGAAGCAGACTCCCTGCTGAGCAGGGAGCCCGATGCGGGACTCGATCCAGGGACTCCAGGATCATGACCTGGGCCGAAGGCAGTGGCTTAACCAACTGAGCCACCCAGGCGCCCTGATCTTAGATTCTTCTTAAGGGATCTTAATCTCCAGGCCTTTATGTGATGATGTAGTTTACGACAGACAATTAAAGATCATGGGTCTGAGCACCTCAATACTACAAAGTTACTCTTCTGAAGCCCGAGGCTAAACATTTATATTAAAAGCCTCATGTTAACAGAGAATAACGAAATGTTTTAATAAATAATACATACTATTGTTTTTATTTTGTTATTTTTTTATTTATTTGAGAGAGAGAGCACAAGAGGGGGTAGGGTCAGAGGGAGGAGCAGACTCCCTGCTCAGCAGGGAGCCCGATGCAGGACTAGATCCCAGGACTCCGGGATCATGACCCGAGGTGAAGGCAACGCTTAACCAACTGAGCCACCCAGCCGCCCCATGCTATTGTTTTTATATTTGCATACACAGCTTTACACAAATCTTTAAATCAAGCAAAGGTACAGGATAGTTAACTTTTTCCTCTATTTTTCTCCAAAATACTGTTAGCTTAAGATTTCTCATTAAACAACTGGGACGCCTGGGTGGCTCAGTTGGTTAAGCATCTGCCTTCAGCTCAGGTTATGATCCCGGGGTCCCGGGATCGAGTCCCACTCTGGGCTTCTCGCTCAACAGGGAGCCTGATTCTCCCTCTGCTTGCCGCTCCCCCTGCTTGCGCTCTTGCTTTCTCTCTCTCTCTGACAAATAAATAAAATCTTTAAAAAAAAAAAAGATTTCGCATTAAATGACTGATTCAGTTACTGTAAAACTAGAAAATTAATTATTTTCTCTTGAAAGCCACCCCAGTATCTCCCTTAAAAAATGTTTAAGAAATTCCTAAGTTGTCAAAATATTCCTTTTACCTGAAGCAGTTTTGGATTAACGTCCTTCAAGAACTAAGAATCTTTCACAGCTCTTAATTTTCTAAAGCAGCCTGAACATTCTAAAAGTAATCTTAACTGAAATTCATCAATCAGGAAATGACTTGACTACCAGTTTTGATAACCCACCTCAGAGGGTGTCTTCGCTGAAGTATCAGATGTTGGTATGAGATCCACATATGCATTTGAAATGACAACGTCTCCAGTTTCTTCGATCTTAAGATTTAAGAGGGAAAAAAACCAGTTCACTCTGATGATTCCAATGAAAACACAGTATCGTTGTGAAACAGTACACAGTCATTTAAAAGAAAATGACAATTTTTCCTCATAAGAATAAGAAAATAAGAATCCAAATTAAATCAAGTTTATAAATTAAATGTCAAGATGAATAAACACTAAGGCTTGCTGTTTTAATACAACTGTTATTAACCCTAACTGTAGAATCATCTGGTGCCCTTTTAAAATATACATATGATGAGGTCCCATCTCCAAAAATTCTAATTTAAATGCCCTGGGGTGGACCCTTGGCATTGGTATTTGGGGAAATTGTTTTTTAAACATAAGTGTGTCTCATGGGGAGCCAGGGTGAGAACTGCTGAATTCTTATAAACAGTACAAGGCATGGCGAGTATCCACATGAAGTAGTGATGCTCAAAGTGCATTTGTTCTATTCAGAGAGAATAAAATCCTCTGGAACAGACCACAGTGATCCTTTTTAAGTAACAATTCTAATTCTCATTTCAAATAGGAAGGGTACATAGCATAAACTAAATGCTTAGACTTTCATCAAAATACTCATGAAAGGAACTCTAATTCGAATCCCTAATCCTTCACCTAAAATTATTCCAATGGCTACTCTTTCATAAAACTATGGCATTGCTACAAATGGGGAGGACCAGGTCTAAAAATTAAGGCAGCATTTATTAAAACTGATTTTTAACACTTGAGATCATTCTCCCTTGACCACTCGCCATTGTACTTCAGAAAAAAGATCTTTCAATTTGTTCATTTTATTTCTAATTATACATTAGAAATAATTCTAATTATTATAATTTATTTCTAATTATTTATTTCTAATTATATTCCAGTGCAAAGCATGGAAAGAGACAATTTATGAACAAAATACACTTTAGTAAATTACTTTCTTGCAACCAAGCCAAGCATGTCACTTTGGAACATCCGTTTAAAATATTTCTTAAAATACCAAAAAAAAAAATATTTCTTAAAATACAACATGAAGGAAGGAGGGAAGGAAGGAAAGGAGGATTCCTATCTGTAACTAATAGCAAAGAGTTACCTCTAATCACTGGGCGGGGGAGGCAAATACAGTGAAAAGAGAGGAAGATATGCTTAGAATTTATCAAAATGGCAAGAAGGTATTCTATTTAGCTATTAAATTATTTCTCAGCCCTTTAAGTCTGTATCCATGGAGTTGATTTCTATGCTGTTCATTACTGCAACTGAGGAAAATAAAAACCCGTAAAGTGGTCATAGACCTGACCGCTTGTAGATTTCATCATCTTACTCAAAAAATAAAACTTACTCAAAATAATTAGAAGATAGGAAGGCTCCAGAAGAGGTGGCACAAATATTAACTGCAAGAGGATTTCAGAGAAAGGCCATATGTGAGTCTGTGGGGGCAGGAAACGGAGTGAGTGGTAAGGGGCCGCCTCTCAGGGCAAGGGAGAGCTTGAAAGGAAGCCGAGAGGAGAGGACAGGAGGCCACGGGAAATGAAGGGTATACACAAATTAAGCAGGAAAGTGACACTGCAAGCCGCAGGAATTAATGGGGAGTAAGGCAGCCACATAAAGCTGACGTCTACAGTTATTTCTTGACGAAAGAAACTGTGATACAGTAAGAAGAGCGAGGGCTCTGGGATTGGGGCTTTGAGCCAGGAAGACCTGGGTGTGTCCCCCAGCTTGACCACTTTCTGTGTGACCGTGAGCAAGTATTTAAGAGCCCTGAACCTAGATTTTCTTCCAGCGAATGGAGAGTTCTTGGGCATATTAGAGACAATAGTACAGCCTGCTCAGAGGTATTTAATAGCTACTATTATTATTCATGGTGGTGTCTACATGGCTCAACACACACCATCTGATTTTTAACAAGTACAAAATGATCGGCCAAAAAAAGTACTAGCCTGGCCAACCGTGTTGATAAAAATTATCTTTAAAAATCTTACAAATAAAGGGATGATTGCATGGCCTTTTAGTATTTTACTGGAACACTGCTAACAGCCTCACCCAAACTTTACTTAGCTCTTTAGGGAGAAATAGTTATTTTTTGTCTTGTCACCTACTCTTAATTAGGCCCAACCTCTGTGACATAAGGTGTTACTTTCTGGATTCTGGTGTGATCAAGATGCACATGATTCCTGTGCAGTAGAAAACATAACCATAAAGGGTATGGTTTTACTGTTCTGTAGGACATTCATTAGCTTTGCGTCTAATCCAGCAAGATTATTTGGCAGTGGGTCCTGGTGGGCCAGACACTGTTGCTCTAATTCTCTTCCGAACCAGTTTTATCAACTAGCCAGCTCCCTCATTAAGCAATTAAACAGAGTTCTGTCGTATTTTCATTTTATATCTGTGTGAGAGTCATGCCTTTAATATTCTGAAGATTATATTTTGACAATGACTTGGTTGACTGGTTGAGCCAAAAAGATAGGGTTGGTTGGGTTTTCCGAACAGCTGTGCCATTCCTACATACAGGCACCAATTTAGTAAAAAGTAAAACAAAATTTAAAAAAAGGTACAAAGCCATCTTATTTTCAATTAAAAGGTACCACTGATTAAAAAAAAACCTTCTAGGTTTTCCGTCATACCCCCAGTATTCACTGAAAGAACGCTGTAGGATGGACCAGGGTTACAGGGTGTGGTGAGGCAGGTAACAAAACAAGGAACCTCTAACTACATGACTCATACCTTGGTTTGGAAATGGATTCTATTTCCTTCCTTCCACATCTCAGTTTGTAGAGTCTGTCCTGGATACACTGGTTTTGCGAAACGAACCTTTAAAAGAAATGAGTTTGAGGGTTACACATGTTTTAAAATGAAACCTTCCTACTTGAGGGGGACAGAAATTCAGATGGATGTTAGAGAACATAAAAGGAAGAAAACAGGTTTAAATACATTTAAACTCATAAAGGAACACAAATAGTAGTATGATAAAATTAGACAATGGATATAGTTTGTATTAGCTAGTTTATCTTTCAAAATAAAGAGTCCATAACTAGTCTTTAATCTTGACAAAGCAAGAAACAGAAGCACCATCATGTTAAGGAGAGTGATACAGGTCCCCCCAGGACAACGTAAAGGATGCAGCTGAAAGTGGTACCAAGTACATCTGGGGAATAAGATCTGGGATGGCGTGCAGGACAAAATAATGCCACTTCTTATTTCATCATTTTCTCTACCACTGTATTTGCTCTGTGTACACAGGATTACGTAATAATACAAGTAGTTATAATAAAGTGAAAACCATGAAAATAATCAGTGTTATTACAGGCAACACAGCAGAAAATGCATTTTCACTGCCTCATAGAGCACAAATCGACAGAAGCTTCTGGAGCTATTTGACACCATCTTAAACGTTATTTTCAGCGTCTGTCTTTTGACGTACACCTCCGCAAAGGTACTGTGTGCAGAGATAGGGGTTTTTTGTAATTTATAAGGGATGAAAATGTGAAAATCAATAAGCAGCCATCATGCTGACACTGGTGTATGTTTCTGAGAGTTCAAATGCAGCCACTTAACATTTTTAATTAAGTTAGGGCAAATTACAAAAGAGTGAAAAAAAAAGTAAATCTCAAGTTTCTGTTAATGCCTATAGGCTGACATGTGTATGCTCCCGATTAATTTATGAAGCAATCCAATTAATCTGTTGAAATTATAATTGCATACGATATCCTCATGGTGCAAGTGTGAGAGGTATTTATAGCTACAATACAAACACATGCTGATTGCCAAGTCAGTGAAATAACAGAAATGTGTATTGTTTCAGTACAGTACCTATATTAAAAGAAGTCACTAAAACTCCTTTCCTTCTCCAAAAATAAAAAAGGAACTAATGTTCAAATTACACAATAATACACACATACCTTAATTGCCTTGAATCTCGACACATCATTGTCTGCATACTGCTGTAAAACATGCCTGGCAGAAAATCCAAATGTACATAATCCATGTAATATGGGCTTGTCGAAACCTAAAAAAAAAGAAAGAGAATTTGGTCAGACAGAGGCACATATCCTGTTTAAAAGCCAAGGATAATTAATTCAGGATTTCAAACGGCACTCAGATGAATTATACCATCTATTTTAAGAAACGTGGAAAAGAGTTGTAAAAAATACCTCCGGGGGGAAAACTATGAAATAAACAAACAGAGAAGAAACAAGAAAGGAATGCATGTTAGAGATGTAGGAACACAAAGAATTGTTCTGTTTAGCTGGGGCTATAACCATGAAATCATCCATATTGATTTCAGTATCAGATGATCCTTCTGTCACCTCTCAGTCCCTTGCTCTCACCTCCAACGTCCTTGCCTGTCAGGAGAACTCAGACACCCGCCCACGCGATCCGATCGAAACTCTGCACTAGCTTCCGTCCTCCACAATCTGAATTATGAACTCCAAGCACACCATCCTCTGAACCCTGTATCCTGCCCTTCCCCATCCTTAGCATCAATGTGTTAGGAGAGGGTTATTTTTAAAATATTACTCAAACTAGCTCTCCTAAGTAGCAATGTCTCTAAGTGTTACTTAGATGACCAAAGCTAGTCGTTTTCATTGGTACATATCATGAGCAACTCACCTGCGAAACCAGCAAAGTTAGGATCAATGTGTAAGGGATTCCAGTCGCCACTGAGGCGGTACAAAGCAGCCTGCGGAGAAAGAATTATAAAAGTAATGAGCTATTCTCAGTAACTAGTTTCTGAGAACACATTAAAAGAAAAACAGGATATATGGCTGGTTATTAAATAAGAAACGTATTCTAAGTGACGCTCTGATTTAAAAAATAACTATTTCTAACACAGAAAGATGAACTGTAAATCAAATGCGTTTTGCAACACCTGCCACTGAACCCAGTTGGGGAGGAGGGGACCCGTCAGATAATGGCAAGGGGAGCCACGAACTACATCTGGGTAAGGAGCAAGTCACAGAAATGAATCCATCAATCTACTCATTAAAACACAATGAAGATAAGGTAGGTATTTACAGCCTCTTCTAACCAAGCAAAATTTAGGCCAACTTTCTTAACGGGGTAATTTGAACTGAAGCCTGTAAACCAATACTAGACACATAAACATCAAAGACGAATGCCGACTTTCACTGTCCTGGTACCCTAAATCCTGAGCATGAGCCCATCCTGCAAGAAAACAGACTGACAGGTTGCCGGGGAGATGAAATTTCTACTTAGGCCAGATTTTCCTGTCACTTCTTTACTTCGATGAGGCAGGATGAGCAGAACGATACAGAAAACAATAGGGAAAAAGTTGCCATAGCTCCCAGCATTTAACTTGTTTAGCGTTCAAACTTTTCAGTACTGACGAGGAGAGACTCACCAAAGAGCCAACAGTTAGTATTCTGTGTATCTTTATTTAACTCTCCCCTCAGGATCTGCCTCAGTACTTTTGCCCTTTCTCATCAGTTGCTACATCAGGCTTTCCAAGACTACTGATATGCTGCGTAAAGACTCGTCGTGTCAGCACATCTGACTTTCTTAATTACCGGATTCTTATTATTTTTAATTACTGATTATTCTTTTTTAATACATTTTATTTCTAGAAAACATTTTCCATAATGCATAGGAAAATGCCATTCCTTTTTAAATACGCTTTGTACAATTTTAATAAGCTCTTTCTCTTCTCCATCCCTCCATGTAATAGTTCTATAAATGATTCATTTTCTCAATTACTCAACATTGTTCCCTTTATATGGCCTTCTAAAAATAACTAAATACAAATCAACAATTATTGTATAGTGGTGACTTGCAAGATTCTGTGTCATATGTTAGAGGATTAAGTGATCATTTTTAAAAAGCACTTTGCAAACAATAAAACACTAGGCAAATATACAGGACTGTGTTGCATACAAATGAAAACAAAGATACATTTCAGAGCCTGAAGGGCAAGTTGTCAAACATGATGGATCATGGGCTTTGACGCCAGACAGACCTGGGTTCAGATCCAGCTCTGCCATTAATGGGCAAGTTTCCTTACCACCCTGAGCCTCAATTTCCTCATTTAAAAAACTGAGAGGTAATACACCTCTTACAAAGTACTATCCTTGATAAATATTTATACTTCAATAAATGTGAGCTCTTATTATTATTTTAAAAGATATTAGCAACAGTATGCAGGCTGAAAGAAAGCCAAGGTCAAAGCAGGTGAGTAAATGCTTTATTCGTTGTCTTACTGAGGACTCTAGCCTGGGAAAGAGTCTTTCAGATTGCTCTGAAGAACTGTCCTGAACAAATCAATCAACGTGATACAATACATTAACAAAAGAAAGAACAAGAATCGTATGATCCTCTCAATAGATGCAGAAAAAGCATTTGACAAAGTACAGCATCCTTTCTTGATCAAAACTCTTCAGAGTATAGGGATAGAGAGTACATACCTCAATATCATAAAAGCCATCCATGAAAAACCTATAGCGAATATCATTCTCAATGGGGAAAAACTGAGAGCTTTCCCCCTAAGGTCAGGAACGCGGCAGGGATGTCCACTATCACCACTGCTATTCAACATAGTATCAGAAGTCCTAGCCACAGCAATCAGACAACAAAAAGAAATCAAAGGCATCCAAATCGGCAAAGAAGAAGTCAAACTCTCACTCTTTGCAGATGATATGATACTTTATGTGGAAAACCCAAAAGACTCCACCCCAAAACTGCTAGAACTCATACAGGAATTCAGTCAAGTGGCAGGATATAAAATCAATGCACAGAAATCAGTGGCATTCCTATACACCAACAACAAGACAGAAGAAAGAGAAATTAAGGTGTCGATCCCATTTACAATTGCACCCAAAACCATAAGATACCTAGGAATAAATCTAACCAAAGAGGCAAAGGATCTGTACTCAGAAAACTATAAAATACTCATGAAACAAACTGAGAAAGACACAAAGAAATGGAAAAACGTTCCAAGCTCATGGATTGGAAGAACAAATATTGTGAAGATGTCAATGCTACCTAGAGCAATCTACACATTCAATGCAATCCCCATCAAAATACCATCCACTTTTTTCAAAGAAATGGTACAAATAATCCTAAAATTTGTATGGAACCAGAAAAGACCCCGCATAGCCAGAGGAATGTTGAAAAAGAAAAGCAAAGCTGGCGGCATCACAATTCCGGACTTCCAGCTCTACTACAAAGCTGTCATCACCAAGACAGTACGGTACTGGCACAAAACAGACACATAGATCAATGGAACAGAATAGAGAGCCCAGAAATGGACCCTCAACTCTATGGTCAACTAATCTTTGACAAAGCAGGAAAGAATGTCCAATGGAAAAAAGACAGTCTCTTCAACAAATGGTGTTGGGAAAATTGGACAGCCACATGCAGAAGAATGAAACTGGACCATTTCCTTACACCACACACAAAAATAGACTCCAAATGGTTGAAAGACCTCAATGTGAGACAGGAGTCCATCAAAATCCTAAAGGAGAACACAGGCAGCAACCTCTTCGACCTCAGCCGCAGCAACTTCTTCCTAGAAACATCGCCAAAGGCAAGGGAAGGAAGGGCAAAAATGAACTATTGGGACTTCATCAAGATAAAAAGCTTTTGCACAGCAAAAGAAACAGTCAACAAAACCAAAAGACAACCGACAGAATGGGAGAAGATATTTGCAAATGACATATCAGATAAAGGGCTAGTATCCAAAATCTATAAAGAACTTATCAAACTCAACACCCAAAGAACAAAGAATCCAATCAAGAAATGGGCAGAAGAAATGAACAGACATTTTTCCAAAGAAGACATCCAAATGGCCAACACACATGAAAAAGTGCTCAACATCGCTCGGCATCAGGGAAATCCAAAGCAAAACCTCAATGAGATACCACCTCACACCAGTCAGAATGGCTAAAATTAACAAGTCAGGAAACGACAGATGTTGGCAGGGATGCGGAGAAAGGGGAACCCTCCTACGCTGTTGGTGGGAATGCAAGCTGGTGCAACCACTCTGGAAAACAGTATGGAGGTTCCTCAAAAAGTTGAAAATAGAGCTACCATACGATCTAGCAATTGCACTACTGGGTATTTACCCCAAAGATACAAATGTAGGGATCCGAAGGGGTACGTGCTCCCTGATGTTTATAGCAGCAATGTCCACAATAGCCAAACTGTGGAAAGAGTCAAGATGTCCATCAACAGATGAATGGATAAAGAAGATGTGGTGTATATATACAATGGAATATTATGCAGCCATCAAAAGGAATGAGATCTTGCCATTTGCAACAACGTGGATGGAACTGGAGGGTGTTATGCTGAGCGAAATAAGTCAATCAGAGAAAGACATGTATCAAATGACCTCACTGATATGAGGAATTCTTAATCTCAGGAAACAAACTGAGGGTTGGTGGAGGGGGGGGAGGGGGGGGGGGGAGGGGGTGGCCGGGTGATAGACATTGGGGAGGGTATGTGCTATGGTGAGCGTTGTGAATTGTGCAAGACTGTTGAATCACAGATCTGTACCTCTGAAACAAATAATGCAGTATATGTTAAGAAAAAAAAAAGAAGATAGTAGGAAGGGAAGAATGAAGGCGGGGAAATCGGAGGGGGAGACGAACCATGAGAGACGATGGACTCTGAAAAACAAACTGAGGGTTCTAGAGGGGAGGGAGGTGGGAGGATGGGTTAGCCTGGTGATGGGTATTGAGGAGGGCACGTTCTGCATGGAGCACTGGGTGTTATACACAAACAATGAATCATGGAACACTACATCAAAAACTGATGATGTAATGTATGGTGATTAACATAACAATAAAAAGTCAATTAAAAAAAAAAAAAGAACTGTCCTGAAGCTTGTCAGCTACAGGAGATTATATATACAAAAGGGAAAAGGGGAACATGTGCTTGCAAGCATTTCTCCAAATACTTGCATGTCATAAGGTATAATTTGTTAAGAATGTAAAAATTAAGGTTTTCTGATTTCCACACAGACATGAGAAAGACCCTGGGGTCATCTTAATACATGATGTTTCTATTTATCTGATTGTTTAAAAATACTGCTTGCATGACTCAGTTGAACTGGTTTTCTGGTTCCTCCTTTTTATTCCTCCTGGAGGTCACTTGAGGTCACATCCGTAACCTACGGCAGTGTTCGTGCA
Source organism: Phoca vitulina (assembly GCF_004348235.1). NCBI lineage: Eukaryota > Metazoa > Chordata > Mammalia > Carnivora > Phocidae > Phoca > Phoca vitulina. The sequence goes on from NW_022589735.1 coordinate 18,682,866, forward strand.
CAAGGATACAACAACCAAGTTTTAAGATTAGTACCAGTCTTCTTACCCCACAGATATCATTCCTATAAATGAAGAACAACTAATTCTCCTAAAGAAATCCTATTAAAGGAATATGAAAATTTTCATATTATTTCAATGACAGTATTGCTTCCTATAGATGGCAGAGAAAGCAAAGACAGAACAGAGCCAGCATGAGACACGACTAAAGTCAAGGGACTGGATGTTTTATTAAATTCAATCATAAATGCAAAATAACCGTTTTCCAAATAATAAGGAACACCGTCAAGGCTTACTTTCTGAATATTTTGACAGACATTCATATTTCAACTTTCAGAAGGAAAGCTAAAATCTTGTTTTTTGTTTCATCTCTGTCTAGATACAAAAATCACTAAAACTCACAAACACACATACACACACAACTAAGAAAAACAGCTCTAAATTGCCTTACTTGTGTATTATATGTGAGTGGGAGGCTCTTCGACAAATCAGGAAATTAGTTCTTAATTTTATTTTTAAAAAATTGTATCATTAAGTTAAACTAAATGCTAAATCAAAAGGCTCAGATATGTGTACTTGCCAAATCCTCACATGCTCCAAAAAAGCATACAGATCAACACGAAGAACAAATAAAACAGATCCCAAGCCTACAGACAGTAACCGAAGACGGAGAACACTGCCAACTTCAAATTGCTATCAGCAGAAAAATAAGCACCAATTTCCAGCAGAGCTACCTTCTGAGCACCCTCTCAAAGCTACTGGAGAGAGCGGAGGGGGTAAGAAGGGGAGCGCAGAAGCAGTGTGGAAGAGAGGAGGGGAAAAGAAAGAAAAATCACTTCCAGAAAGCCCCCCTTAAGGAAAAAGAAAAGTCCTGAGGAGAATCCTGAAAGATGAGAACAGGGACTACAAAGAAAAGAATTAGAAGTGTATAGGCCTCCAAGTGGCAGTCCAGAAAGGCAACATTTCTGGGGGAGAAGAGGATAAAACAAAGAAGTCCGCTTTCAAGACTGGATAATGTAGGAAAAAATAAGCAAGACAGGAAATTTAAGATAAAGAGAACTAAAGAAAAATGATTTTAATAAAACAGCTCCTGACAATGTCCCACTCCAAAAAGCCATCTCTCAAAGAAAACCACACTTTGCCGCATTGACGAAGTGGGCAGTCCTGAATTCCTTAACGAGATAATCTTGTAAACCACCACAAACTACCAATCTTACCCACAAACTGCAAACAGGTAAGCAGCCTCCATCTTTAGAAAGCTACTGTAAGACTAACAGAGGAAATAAGAACCAAAGCATTACAATAAATGAAATTTCCCCAAACAAAACAACTACCAAACAGAAGAAAACTATAACACAACACTCAAGCATTTGGGGATATGAAACAAACACCATGAATCTAAAACTCAAAAACTAAGAACATCAAATGGACAACAAACATGAAGGAATGAAATAAGATAGGATTAAACTCAGGAAAGGAAGGGAAGGGGGGAAATTCTATCAGGAATGAAGACCAAATTATAAGATGCCTATGGGTTCCTGGGTGGCTCAGTCAGTTAAGCATCTGACTCTTGGTTTTGGCTCAGGTCATGATTTCAGGGTCGTGAGATTGAGCCCCGCATGGGGCTCCGTGCTCAGTGGGGAGTCTGCTTGAGATTCTCTCTCTCCCTCTGCCTGCCACTCCCCCCTCAAATAAATAAAATCTTTAAAAAAAATTATAAGATGCCTAGAGGGAAACATATGCAAATCAAAATTTATATGGGACATAAAAGAAAGGGAGGGAAAGAACCAAGAGAACAGAAATGAGACCAAGAAGGAAGTAAAAAAGGCAGAGACAAAGTGGCTAAAAGAAGACAGAAAAAGATCCAACACACATAAAATTGAAGTACTTAAGAAAAACAAAAGAATGAATGAGAACTACTATTTAAAATTATAGAAAACTTGCTGAAAAGAAAAGAAGATGTAAATATACCTATTAAAAAGGCCTACCAGCGGCATGGGGAAATTGACCAGGAACAGGCAACACTTGAGACACAGCCTAATAAAACTATTAGCATTTAAAGATAAAGAAAAATAGGGGCACCTGGGTGGCTCCCTCAGTTGAGCGTCCAACTCTTGATTTCAGGTCATGATCTCAGGGTCATGAGATAGAACCCTATCAGGCTCTGTGCTGAGCATGGAGCCTGCTTGGGATTCTCTCTCCCTCTCCCCCCACCCTCCCCACTGCCCAAGCACTCACTCACTCTCTCTCTCTCTCTCAAAAAAAATTAAAAAATTAAAAAATTAAAAAAGAAAATATATATATATATAAAGAAACATATCCTAAGGGCTTCAAGGATAAAGACCAAGTAACTCAGAGAAAGATAATTAGGCTGGCATCAAAATTCTCAAAAGCCACATATAAAAGCAAGGTAACGACAGAACACCATTTTTGAGAAACTCAAGACTTCATATCCAACCAAGTTGTTCTTTAAGGATCTAGGGTATGGACAAACGGTTTTAAATACACAGGAACCAAAGGAATACTATACACATGAGCCCTTCTTGGGGAATCTACCATAGGAGGAGCTTTATCCAACACAGAGGTGACAGGGCAACACTGAGCAAAAGGACTGATATAATCATTTGCAAATCTAAGGGGGGCATTGTTCTTCGACATTGCAGAGCGAGCAGTTTTGTGTCTCTTGACAGAAGAGACACAAACAAGAGAGCACAGCTCTTTGCAGGACAACACTTTCAGACTGCAGGGCAAAAAGGGAGAGCCAAACAGAGCAAAACAATCTCAATGAGCTAAAGAGATAAAGATCAGAGCTCTGGGAGACTGTGCCCCTGGAATGTGTCTGCACTGGACAGGGGGAAGCTACAGAAGAGAGCTCTAGAAATCCAAACAGAGGTTGGTCCCCTTGAGGGCCATAGCAGAGAAAGGCCCTGGGAGATGAGCCAACACATGAAGAAAGAGGCCTTGCAGAGTTTAGAGGCATTCTGGGCAGAAGTCAGCACAAAGACCCTACACTTATCAAAGATGTCACTTTGGATCTCCTGGCCCGGCCCAGCCACCATCGGAGAACAGCTATGTGAGTGAAGGCAGAAGGAACATCCAGGCAACACACAGAATCATAAAAAACAAACAAAAAAGGTACTACTCATCATACACCTGATAACTCAATAAAAAATATTTTAATGGACGGTATAACCAATATACCCAAGACTAACTCTATTTAATAATGATAGTAGCTAATGTTAGAATAAGTGGTATAAGATATGTATCTGGGGCAACTAGATGTTTGTCTTCATTCTCCCCAACTGTAAAGCCTGACATCTAACATCTATTTCTTCTTGTCTTTCTAGATTACTAAGGATGCATTTTCTACTTATTAATTATGAAAAACGACAGAGGACACCTGTAATGTCATACCAGTTTGAAGATGAAGAAATGCTCCTAAAGACATGATAAACAGACTGTCCCAGAAGTGATATGGGGTAGAGCTAAAAATATGATTGCCAGTTTCCTTAGTGACCAAAAAGTTACTGATTTAACGTAAACACCTAGCACAGAGTTGATGCTATAATTGCATCATCTTTTCCTTCCTTCCACTTCTCCTTCTGGATCTGCCCGTCCACAACCAGCTCCCACTACTGTCTCATGTGGTCACTCCCATTCTCACCCCTTGTACAGCATCATGCTCTCCTCCTCTCTTACAATGAGCTCTCCTTACTTCTTATCCCCGGCCTGGCCAAACTGCAAGCCCTACATCTCTGGCTACACCCCACGTTAGCCCAGCTAAGTGCCAGCTCTCCTACCAGAACCTTCCGAACACCATTCCCTAATGAGTGTCCCTTCTCAGAATGTCTACAGCACTTACGCACCGATTCAAAGCCCGCGTTTAATCGTTCACTGCTCGGAACAGGTGCCCTAGTTATTCCGACATTTACATCCTGAGTATCCAAGTGTCCTTTCATCTCCTTGACCATAGATCACATTTCTTCCACTTGATCTGGAGCTCCTATGGCACCGATTCAGTTTAAAACAGCCCTAAATCCCTTGAAGCGTATGCAAAGTTTTATGAAAAATGGCTTTTGAAGAAATAGAATGTGGCTTTCATCGTACTCTCAAATGACCATAAGAGACAAAACGCTCCGTCAAATGATGGGTGCCCGTTATTTATACCAAAAACATTTGTTAACTTAAAAACTGCCCTTCATCACACAGCAAAAGAGTCAACTCTGCTGAACACTAACGAAAAGTTCTATTCCTCTGAAAAAGAGTAAAAGAACAACAACAAAAAAATCTCTCGACTTACTGTGTGTAGAAATTCAAGCCCTGGAAACTATTCAGCTTTTCTTATCTACAGCAGATACCTTTTGTTATTTCAGTAACCCAAGAATAATAAAGGAGCACTGCTGGGTTTTCTGAACCATGAAATCACCAAGCCTTTTCTGTCCTTTTAGTGCCTTAATAAAATTAATTTCACTATGACGCTTTAATTAAACATAAATATGGGTGCATTCTTAAGAAATGGGTAAGAAATGGGGATGGGAAAAACACTGAAAGGCAAAAACGAATCTCAGGAAAAAAAAAAAGTGTTCTTCTTTCCATCACCTGATTCCATACTGCAGAAAAAAAAAATACAATTACATATTTACCGAGCTTAATTCTTTCTGGCTCATGAAATTATATTTCTATTTGCCTGCAAACATAAATCCTGCAGAAGTTCTCATATCAAGCATATCAAAATTAGCATCAAAAACCACATAAACTTATAAATAATTTGCTGTCCTTACAGCTGCTCCCTCACAGAGGACCATCAGAGATTTATGTCTTCTGTTCTGTATCTGCATGCTTTGTCCTCTGGCCACTGCAGGGAAGATTCTTCCGGGACTCACACAAACAAAGTGGCCTTTCGCATCTTCATGGTTACCTTTTGTTTCTTAAATCAATCTTCGCGTGCTCACAGAATCTGTCAACTGATTTTATCTCCTCCATCAGAAAACAAATTATTTATGCCAAACAAAAGAGATTAAACCACCTACCCTTCCTAAGACGCTTTATTTTTGCCTGTCCACTAAAACTGGCCTAAAAATAATCTGTTTTCAAGCAATGTAGCTCAACTTTCTTTCCGGAAAGAGAAAAAGGTGACTAAAATTTGCCTTTTAGTCCTTTTTATCCTGCTCGCCAAGGTCTTAATGCAATTCTTCACTACTAAGCGAGGCAGTCTCCTTAAGCCCTTGCCAACAAAGCAAACAGGGGCTTTATCACTTTTGGAAACTACAATCTTACCTGATTAAGTGAGGTGGTATCTCTAAGTACAGCATCGGGAGGTCTATTAGGCACGGCTAAAGCTACCTGAAATCAAAAACATCACACGTTAAATACTAACAGAGTAACAGTTACTCTCTTCACTCAAACTGGTATTTGATGAACAGCCATGTTTCAATGTAATAAAATCAGCAAGTTAGATAAAAAGCTTTTAAAAATATTTCCTGCTCAGGAGATAACATTTAAAATTTCCTAACTGCTGGCCTCATCTGTGTGATTTCCCTGAAATGACCCATTTAATGAAAGGAATTACACAACTGGATCCGTTCTCTGGGCCACAAAGGAGAAAGAGGTGAAGACTCTTCTCCCAGGGCAAAAGGTGATAATAACTGTAAGAATTAGACAAACAACTCAAGCCTGAATTGATTTCATCTTTAAATGGACTTTACTAAGGGTGCGGGTCTCTCAGTTGGCTGAGATTCTTGGATGTGTGGATTAAAGTTCTTCATCAAAACCAGTATTCCTTCCAACATTTTGCCGGTTTCTTTCTCTCTCTGCTCTCTCGCTCGTACTCCCACTACACGCAGCTGCTCTACTTGAGGTATCCCACATTTCCCTGAGGCTCTGCATTCTTTTTCTTTTCTCCATCTTTTTTCTCTGTTCTTGAGACTGATGTAGGTAGGTAGGTAGGTAGGTAGGTAGACAAATGGACAGAGAGACAGATCTTTAAGCTTTCTGACTCCTTCTGACAGTTCAAATCTTCTGCTGAGCACTCTAGAAAATTCTTCCTTTCCCTCATTGTACTTTCAGCTCCAGGACTTCTGTTTGGTGCTGCTACATAACTTCTCTTTATTGATTTTCTCTGGGAGTCAGTGCCCTCACATGTGACTTCCTTCAGCATGCTCTCCTTTATCTCTGAACGCATTTAGAACAGCTGCTTGGAAGTCTTCGTCTATGAAGAAGACCTCTCAAAGGCAGTTTCTATTGCCCGTTTTGTTCTGGTTTTCTTTTCCTGTCTCTGGATCATGTGCTCCTGTTTCTTGTGTGTCTTGTAATTTTTTGTTGATGACTGGACATTTTAGATAACCTGTTACAGCAACTCCAGACACTGACCTCCTTTCCCCTCGGCAGGCTTGTGGTGACCGGACCCTAGTGTATTTGTGTAGTGCCTTGGCTAGCCTGTTTTAGCTAAGTCTATGTCCCCCACCGTGAGCAGCCCCTGGTGGTGCTCCTCAGAGGTGCAGCCTCGGGCAAGAACGCAGTCACCCCGGGAGCTCCATGGTATTAGCAGGGGTCTCTGCGACTGTCTCTCCTAGATCTCTCTGTTCAATTGTCTGCCTCGTTTGGTATCCTAATACCCAACTGCTAGGCTCCACATGCCGGATGACTGCTCTATTATTTTCAACAGTGCCGTGGGACATAAACTACTCTGAAGTCAGGCCTCTTCACAGAGCTAGTCTTTGAAGCCAGGCTTTGAGGTTTAATGATCCCATGAGGGCTCTCCTTAGTTCCCTCTCCATGGTTCTCTCTAGTAAACTTCTAACTGGGCCAGTTGTTAGCTTCCTGCTCTCATGGAGCTTACCAGCCTCCTCTTGATTGTTTATCACTAACATAATCTAGTTTCTGTGGGCACTCTTACTTTTGAATTTCCAAATACTCTATTCCATGACGAGTCAGTTTCCTCGGAAGAACCTCAGCCATCTTATCACGACAGCCTGCCTTACCCCGTGGGCAAAACCCCTCCTCAACTGCGATAGGGGGAGGGGCAGAGAGTGGCCCGCTTATCTCCCAAGTGACAGCCTCACTTTAGGAGAAGTGGTGTTGGGCAGGGCAAGTAGCTACTGGTCTCCTCAGCTTTCCTCTTCCAGAATCTTGCAAGCTGGGGCAAGAGGGAGTGGGGCCTGAGCCCACCCTCTACGTGGGAGCTGGAGAGAGGACAAGAATCCCCTGACCCTGAGCTATTCCTACCTCAAAGAGCTTCAGCAACACAAGCTGGGCGTGGCGGCGGGGTAAGAAAAACTAGTGACCTCCTCCTCCTGGGAAGACAGCATGGCCCTATTCTGGAAGCCGGGGCAGACGGATCATGTGTTTTGGCTGCACATGCCTGGAGTGGAGATTCCACCAGGCTGAACCAGGGGACGAGGGAAAAAGGGGAGGTCTGTGGCTCAAATACCACAGAGTCTCACTGTCTTATCAGGATAAACATTTCCTCATTTGCTCTATGCCCTGAGGACAATTCCCAGACACTTCAAATGTTTGTTTGTTTTAATTTTTACCACTTACGATGCCATGACCGTTTCACTGGGGAGAGGGTCCAGGGAACTCCTCACACCGTCGTTCCAGAAGCAGTTTCTTCATACTGCTTTAAGTATACTTCATTTACTCCGGAATATTTACTATAGTACAATCTTATTACCTCAAACCTTATTTCTTCTTTTACACTCCAGGCTCTTTTTGAGTCCTTTGGCAGAATGTGTGAATGTTTGAGAGTGTGGGATTTTTGGAAATGTTTGAGGTAAAGCCCAGGTTGAATTAGTGTCAAATCCAAGTTATAAAGTATTTTTAGAAAAAAATGTTTTTAGATAGAATTTGAGAACTAAAGAATAACTAGCATTGTCTTACATAAAAGAAGTATTTAAGTCATTTAATAAAGATTTTATTTTATACAAGGATCACTTGCATGCATTGGGTTTTTCTAAAGACTTCTGGGTGCTACAAAATTTGTATAAGAAAGTAAAAATATTCCCATAATTATCTCAGGTACATTAATATTTTTATCAGCCAGACTTTTCTATATATAACATGTGTTACCGATCAAAATATCCACACATAAACAACACTTCCGATCCAAGAAGCGTACTCTGATTCAAAGAAGCGTGAATTACTGAGGATCTATGCTACATATGATAATATGTGTAGTTTGCACATATAGTAATATGTGCATTCAAAATATAGATAAGGACACTTAAATACCCATATATTTTGCTTATAAGGCCAGAGCCTACCTTGACTTTGTCTGACGTCCGTTTTCCACCAATGCCTCCAGAGCCAACAACGAAAATAGAGAACTGATTATAACATACAAGTTCCTCCTCAAAGTAAGAATAGACTGAAAAGCAAATGAAAGAAAAAATAAAGTTATTCTCAAAAGCCATGACTAGTTACCAATATATGATCAGCGATTCCAGTTACTGAAAGGTATGGTAATTTAAAGATGCCCAAGTTTGGTTTACAAAGCATGATTTTAATTCATTCACTACCAGTCTCTAGAAGGCAGCGTGAAGAGCATCTTCACAAATCCTCTCTTCATTATGAAACAGCAGTTTCTCTCACCTCTTCTTAAAACTCCTCAACTGCCTATCGTATCTCAACTCTCTCCATCTCAAACATTTCCAAAAATCCCACACTCTCGAACATTCACACATTCTGCCAAAGGACTCAAAAAGAGCCTGGAGTGTAAAAGAAGAAATAGTGAGAATGAAGGTATAAGATTCAGGAGGGCAGAATCATGGGCATTTTCCTCATCATCCTATTCCCAGCAATCAGAATAGTACCTGGGACTGAAAAGGCACCTAATAAATATTTATTAAATTAACGAGTAAATTAACAAATATATGACATGAGTGAGCAAGTCAGTGAATAAGTAATGAATGAATGTAGGACAACTGTCCCTCTTTCCACTAACTAATTTCCCAGTGAGAGTTTGACTACTATCTTGTATCTCCAGCTCTAGAAAACTAGAAATATGACTTTGAATGACAGACTAAGCAAAAATCTAATTACAATAAAAAATAAGGAAGGTCATGGCAATTTGTATTTAAAATAAGATTTTTCTCTTCATTACACAGGAAATTGGATATCTCATTTCATATACACTTTGTCTACAAATTCTAATACATTATTACCCATTACCAAGCTGGAGTTAGATCAATGGTGTAGGTCAAAAGAAAAGAGTAAACAGGGTAGCTAAGGTCACGGAAGAACCTCTGTTTTGTGGTATGTTACATATTTGGTAGCACGGGGAGAAGAGTAAAAGAAAACTAGGAGAGTTGAAGCCAAATGTTGGCCAACTTCAGGAATGACAAGAAAACACAAAAATCTACAACAGAAAAGGGAGGATGAAGAGGAAGACGAAAAAGAGAAAAAGAGAGAGAAAAGACACACGATGAAATTCTATGAGCTAACACAAACAATTTAGTAGAACACTTAAGAGCATCAAAATTGTTCTCAGCATATTATTTAGTAAAAACAAGACAAGCTCCTCAACAGCATATAGAGTAAAACTTTCTATTTATCTAGTTAGAACAAAAATGATGAAGCCTATATTCCAACTATCAGACAATATTAAACTTTGCACTATAATTTATTTCCAAATTTTTTAACAATAAAGATCTATTTCTTATCTTCTTAAACTTCAGAATAAATGAATTTTAAGCGATGGATCTTTAGCTGATGTTTAATTACTAGCATTTCAACATTTATTAAACTACTGTAACCTTTTTTTTCCCCACTGCAAATAAAATGTGGCTCCGGTGCTGAAGCCACATTTGAGTTCAACAGGCCTGAATGCGCAACATTAGGAACCTAACTACCGTTTATGAAAATGACTCAGGGGTCAAATACGTTCCAAGCTCCAAAGAGCCAACAAAGACAAGAGTATCTACAACATAGGCTCGCTATCAACCGACGGCTGTCGATGTGTGCCTTCCCACCAAGCCCGTGCTCCAGCGAGCGGAGCTCATCGCCACGCTCTGTACACCAGCCACACCTCACCCCTGTGCGTTGGTCCTGTGTCGGAAACGCCCCAGTCTTCCCACCCCTACCCCAACCCACTCTTTCTCCCCATCTTTGCTTCTTCTCTAAGAACTTACAAATTTTTGGAACGCTTATCTTGTTTTCTCACAAACTAGAAGACGAACACAAACTCACTGATCAGATTCTAGGGTGAAGCATTAGGTTACATACAAGGCCTATTAATCTAACAGTATTATGAGAAGAACTGGAAGTGAGTTACCATCCACAAGAATTACTAGACCGGATCCTTTATCTAGGACATCAGCAATGACTGCTTCACATTTTAAGTTTCCTAAAATGAAAAGCAAAATAAATAAATAAACAGACACTTTTGAAGACCATCAAGTTATTGCATCCAGCCAGGAGAGAATGTAACATAATTTCCACTGTAAGTTCAGGAATAAAAAGTTATGCTTTGAAACCATTTTCAATATAATGCTGAATAATTCAACATTAAAAGGAAACAGAATACCTAAGTCACTACATTTGAAACAACAAGTAGCAACATAAGATCAAACTTCTAATACCCAGAAAATCGAGGGACCAGCATATCCCGAACTAGATGGAAGATAAAGTGCTGCCATTAGGTTTCTTGTACTCAATCTAATGCTTATTGTTTTTAGCCCGAGGAGGGGTCACTCAGCCTCTCACAGTGCCACCACAGCTAACAAGCGAGCCAACTGAGACACAGAGATGCCGACATCGGTGTCCCGATGCTTGTGGTCCTATGTCTCATCCCCTAAGTTTTAAGGGAAGATCATAAATAGCAGTCATACCTTGATTTTCTACAGTTTAAAGAGGTTCTAAAACTTAAGCATCTCAGATTTTGAATATTCATATTTACTAGACAGGAAACTTTAACACTACTTAAAGAAAATGTACAGAAGCTACTGAAGAAAAATAATTCATGAGAAACATCACTTGAGACTAGGAAGGTACAAGAAACTGACAGATATATTTTCCACACCTTCCTATTCATATGTCTTTTCAGTTGTAATCTTTTTTTTTTTAAAGATTTATTTATTTATTTTTGAGAGCGAGCACACGAATGTGAAAGCAGGGGAAGGGGCAGAGGGAGAGGGAAAGAGAATTTCAAGGAGACTCCTCACTGAGCATGGAGCCTGATGCGGGGCTCAATCCCAGGACCCTGAGATCACACCTGAGCCGAAATCAAGAGCTGGACGCTCACCCACCTGAGCCATCTGGGCACTGCTGTTGTAATCACTTTTGACTATACACCTCTAGCTCTCTCTTCAGATTTAAAATCCCTACTAAAGGCAGGAGTCTCAGACATTTCTGCTTTCCTCATAGCACTAGTTCCCAAGTGAACCCATGTTAGGCTGGTGGCACACGCAACAGAGAGGGACCATCCTGGCCTCTGCCCCGGCCCCCAGCACCACCACCACACCGCACGCACACGACACACGCACGCACACAAAACCTTCATATTTTATTTAAAAAAACAGGTAGGGGCACCTGGGTGGCTCAGTCGGTTAAGTGTCCAACTTTTGATTTCAGCTCAGGTCGTGCTCTCAGGGCTGTGGGATCGAGTCCCACATAGGGCTCCATGCTGGCCATGAAACCTGCTTGGGATTCTCTCTCTCCCTCTGCCCTTCTCCCCACTCTAAAAAAATAAAATAAAATGAAATATGGGTGCTGGGGTGGCTCAGTCGTTAAGTGTCTGCCTTCGGCTCGGGTCATGATCCCAGAATCCTGGGATCGAGTCCCACATCGGGCTCCCTGCTCAGCGGGGAGCCTGCTTCTCCCTGTCCACTCCCCCCACTGCTTGTGTTCCCTCTCTCGCTGTCTCTCTGTCAAATAAATAAATAAAATCTTTTAAAAATAAATAAATAAAATAAAATGAAATAACAGTTAATATAATATAATGTAGTAACAGGCTGTTGCAGTATGTAGCCAGGTTAGAGAATTCATCCAAGACTGAAAATTGTGCCTTGCCCGCGGCAGGTGACCAGCGGATACTTGACGGCAGGCGGCTACCACGTGCTGGGCACCGCCTCACAGAAAACGTAGGCCGTCACACCGAAATAAAGCTATTCGGCTTGGGGCGCCTGGGTGGCTCAGTCGTTAGGCGTCTACCTTCAGCTCAGGTCATGATCCCAGGGTCCTGGGATCGAGCCCCGCATTGGGCTCCCTGCTCGGCGGGAAGCCTGCTTCTCCCTCTCCCACTCCCCCTGCTTGTGTTCCCTCTCTCGCTGTGTCTCTCTCTGTCAAATAAATAAATAAAATCTTTAAAAAAAAAAAAAAAAAAGCTATTCGGCTTTATGCAATGAGAAGCTCATAAAATTTTTAGTAAAATAAAAAGAATTGGGGAAACATTAAAGGAGGAGCCCAGCTACTTGCTGACCTCTACGTTATATAATGTGAAATGATAAACACCTTTTTTGTATTTTCCATCTTACATGGTATTTAATTAGACAATATGCTGACATTAGAGCAGTGAAACAAAACAAACCTGTCAAATTACAGTGGAAAAATGAGAAAAGCAGTTTTACTGAGCAAACATATTACTGAGGAAAAGAAAATTCATTAAGGCAGACGTGAATTTTATTTACTTTTTTTTACTTTTAGAAAAGAAAGCAGGAAAAAGTTAATTACAAGAAATTCGGTCTGTATTTTAATGTGGTTTGCTTTATGAAAATCACTACCAACATAAATAGCCGAGAAAGGAATCAAAAACCATATTCATAGGAATCATAGCTGATTACACACAATTACTAAGTTCAGAACACACATACTTAGAAAAGACTCTTTTCACTTGTTAACAACACATACATCAATGGAGATAAACTGTCAGTATTCTGAAGTAATGTATTAAATTAGACTACTAAAGGACAAAGTCTAAGGTCACCAAAACAGCTACTCCTTAACATCAATTTACTCTAACGGCTGACAGGCCATTCAATACCTTGCCATATGATTTATTTAAGTCACTCTGCACCAGCTTAACACAATGACACAGTATGGAAGGTTAGTCAGGAAATAAAATGAGGGTATGATTAAGAAATCAGTGCTTCACGCACTCACCTGCTCTGGGAAGTGGTTTATATAACTCCAAGTATTGCTCCCCGTGGAGAACCTATGTCAGAGGAAACAAAATTTTATTAGCAGACTTTCATGTCTCACAGGTTCTGCTGTGAATATTGCTAATCACAAGTGATATTTCACCGTCTACATGCTCACATCACTACTTCCGCCAAATTATCTGTCTCGGTTTAGCTTCTACTTGTGCTCGCTTCAGCAGCACATATACTAAAATCAGTTTAGCTTCTACTTCTTAACCATATGATTCAAAATTAATCAGTCCCCCAATCTAAAGACTGTCAGATCTTTTGGAGCAGAAAAGAGACCTCTGTGTTCTTTCATGACGTTCACAAATCTTTGTTGACTGCTAATTATGGATTGTTTGCCAATGCAAACACTAAACTAGGCTATATTTCCAGTGCTTATCACTGTGCCTGGAACATACTGGGTAATTAATAAATATCTGTTAAATAAAAATGAACAAACTGGCCAGTGCAAGTAAAGTAATTTCAAATCACACATACCACATACAAACAACTCAACTAAAACATGAAAGTAAACCCTACGACACATTCAAAGTAAAAAACTATCACGGTCAACATTTCCTTGGTCTAGTATCTTATAAATTATCTATATCTATAGATAGAGCCATAGATATATGTGCATCCGTAAGATATATCTTATAAATTATCTATTAGTAGATCCCAAGGACACTGTGTAACTTGATAGCCCCTTAACCTCAATGGATGGAAACAAGAATACACCAATATATGTAGGAAAATAATAGGACAGGAAAAACAAAACCTGACCCACATATTCAAATGACCACACCCCACTGGCAGGGGACAGCTTTAATTCTGCGTCTTCCTCCAAAGCCAGAAGGGAACAAACGGGACAAATGCAGGACAGCCCACTGTATCACATGGCCTGGAAGCTTGAAGCTGGGAAGACGGGGGTTTCAATTCAAGATGGCTATTCTTCCCCGCCGAAGACTGTGAACACCATTTATGATTGTTCCAACTCCTTCCAACTCTGAAGGAGTATTTTGCAGAATTTTGAAACATTTGCTTTGTTTGTACTTGAATTATCCAAACAGAATACCATGGGACAGGGACTAAAACAACAAACCACCTGGTACATATCTCTTGTCTCCCTCCCAACTTCATCAGATGCTCAAATAAAATCATTTTTCACAGATTCAGAGCAGCAATGGGCTAACCGATCCTCTAGTAAATGGGTCCTCTAATTACCAAAGTCAGAGAAATTGGCTCACAGCTCTATGATTTAAGAGTTATCCCCGGGCTCAGTATCTGAACCTTACTCCAAAACAATGAAATCTACCCCACCTCAAAAGCTTTCTCACAGTTGTTCAACTCCTTCCTTCCTGAAACAATTTGTTCACTTTGCTTCTCAAACACCACATCCTCCTGATATTCGTCAGAGCTCATACCTCACCAGCCATTCCTTCTCAGTCTCTCTTGCTAATTCTTCCTCATGTCTTCACCTTCTCAACACTTGCAGGGTCCCTGAGCTCAGGCTCTTCTCTACTTACACTCATACATTACGTGATTTCATCTAGTCTGGTGTCTTTACACATCACTGAAAGCCTAAGAACGCCAGTGAGACCCCTCCCCCAAACTCAAGACTCACATCCTCAACTACCTATTTTATAATTTTATACCTCCACCTGAATAAGTAATAGAATCTCAAGTCTGTCCAAAACCAACTCCTGATCATGCCCACCTTAAAGTAATTGGATATATCTACCTTACCATACACAACGTTATACGTAACTACTATACATATTAAGTGTGTTATATGTAATTAATCATAAATAATGTATAGAGACATATATGCCCATACATCATCCCAGTTACAAAAACCTTCATCATTGACTCCTTTTTCCTTTCCCTCACATCTGGCCTTTTGCTTAAATTACAGAAGACTCCTAACAGGTTTCTCTGCTTCTGCTGGGCTCCCATATAATCTACACAGTAGCAGAAATGAGCCTGTGAGTGAACACAGGCAGATCCTATCACTCTCCCGTTCAAAGCACTACAAACTGCCCCCTGCGCCCCGTGTTAATCAGAGGGTAAGCTGAAATCCCTCTAATGACCACAAGGCCCTCTTCTCCTACCACTGCCCTCCCGTTCCTCCGACAGCTATACTGGCCCCCTTGCTGTTCCCAAAACAAGCCAAGCATGCACCTGCCTCAGGGCCTTCCACACTTCTTCTCTGTGCCTCAGATACTCTTCCCAGATCACCACCTGGTTTACTCCTTCACCAGTAACATCAGGTAAAAATTATCACCCCCGTTTTATAGACAAGGAAACTGAAGCTTAGTGAAGTTCTTTACCCTTGGTCGAACAGTAAGTAAATGGCAGAGAGAATTAAGAACATGATGCCACAGTTGGGGGACAGGACCTAATTGCTGTTTTCTTCTTTTTGCTTGCCCTTTCAACTAACTCTCTTCTCTTTTATGCTTCAAGAAAAATCAAAAGATATGCTAAGTCTTTATTCCTGAATCAAGTGCCACAATTTTATTAATACACATGTGCACGCATGCACACACACACATATGTGTGCACACACACATATGTGACAGAGATCAATCATATTTAAAGAAACCAAAAAAAAGCAAAATAAAGTTTTCTTATTACGCATACCTTTTCCAAGTTGACTGAAAACCCAGGAATCCCTGATAATTCTCCACCTACTATAGGTTTCTGAGCTATAATAACTCCAAAGGTAGGCAAACAGGAGAAATCGGTGCTTCCTTCATATATAAATTTCATATCTTTCGGTTCCTTGATTGATGCCCCCACGCCAAGGGCATACATAATAGCTTCCAGTTCCGTGTAAGCAGAAGAAAAGGGAGGAAGCTTATGGCCAATGGCTCCAGCCTATGAGAGAGGTGTAGAAAATTATTTTTTCACTGATATTTTTGTCCAATACTTAACATTTTAACTTCTTCAAAACTACCAACTGCTTGCATACCTATTTTGCTTTTGAACAGATGTGAATAGAATGCCATGTTGGTGAAATCCATGGGGTCTCTGAACTATTTCATTATATTTTAATAGCAAACAATCAGAAAATGTGTAGAAAAGGGCTTCATTTACAGATAAGTACTTTTTTATTGTTTGCTTCTTACCGACAGTTTGTCTCATTTTCAAATTTCCTATATCTGATGGTGAGAAGCCCTATTAATCCGGCAACTATTAGCAACTCAAAAATACAAAAAAAATAATCATTATTATGAATGTGTCATAAATAGGGATAGTGAATTGCCCTATAAGAGCTACTGTATAAAATTCACTGTAAAGAGATGAGGAAAACACTGCATAATGCTTGTAAATGAGACTGCCTCACAATGGTTTTAGTTAAATTGCGATTTTACCTTAAGTTCCTTGCTAGGAATGTCCCTTATCTCACTGATATTGTATTTTTCTACTTAGTTATGATATGTCTAGCTAACGTGTAAAGTACGTATTAGGTTAAAAAAAGAATGATGTCCAACTGTCGACCATGTTCATTCTGAAACAGGAGTCAGTAAACAAGGGCTGAGAGCTAAGAATGATTTTTACATTTTTAAGGAGTGGTTAAAAAAAGAAAAACAGGAAGAATATGTGACAGAAATAGTATGTGGTCTATAAAACATTTATCATCTGGCCCTTTCCTGAAAAAGTTTGCCAAATCCTATTCTAAAGTAAAATTGTATTTATAACCCGATCATATTCTTAGGGTTAAAATTAGATTGTTAACTTTATCACGATGTTTGCCCTGAGTCACAGAACTCCAAAATCAAATGCATCAAATGATTTATTTCTTACTATTTATGCACTATAATTTTTTGTTTAAAGGCTAAATACGGGAGACAGTAAATCAGCGAACTTCACGAGCTATAACCACAGTTCTATTAGAATTTCGGACACAATGGGAGGCTCTTTATTTGCAGCCATGTTGAAATAGTTCCAAAATACAATCTATTGATGCTTTCCCTGAGAAAAAAAAAAAAAAAAAGCTCCAAAGAGGCACTTAAATAGATATCCTTTTCTAAAAAGTTAGAAAAATAGTAACTAAAGTAGGCTTATCCACAACAGTACTGAAAAGGGGGGGGGGAGGTTGAGATACTTGTCTAATCATACTAAAGAAGCAAAAGTAAAAATAACTAACTAAATTAATTAATTAAAAATTAAAAAAAGAAGTAAAAGTTACACAAGGCTACATCTTAGCCTTATGTTCATTCAAATTCTATAACTATTAGTACATATTTTATAAAAAGTTTTGTCATCACTTATCTTTCCTATTTAACAATAAATTAGTAGCTTGGAAAATAATATTTTTTGTGTGAAAGAAGAGAAAAGAGAGAGAAGAAAAGAAAAGAGAGAATCTTCAGAAAAAACATAGGCTTCTCTCCCCCACTTACAAATTCTGATGTAGCTGTTGATGCCGCGTGACTCGTAGGATTTGTCGAAACTCCTCTCTCTGAATCTATTTTACTTAGAACTTCAATTATACTGCCAATTGATTCTAAAGAAATAATAACAACAACGATGCTTTTGTTAAAGATGCGACTCAGAAAAGCTGTCGACGTGCTCGCTGATCACTCCTGTGACATCGGGCAAGCCTGCCACAGTACTGCATGAGAGGTCGGGCTATTACCGGAAAACACCGTCGAAGACTTTGAAACAGACCAAGGGTAACTGGGGGTTTTCACTGGAGAACAAGGCACTGTCCAGCATACTCTTCCTGGATTATGAGTCTAAGGAGGTTCTGAGCTTTGCAACGTCTGACAGATTTTAGAACTCCGTAGACTGGGACCCTCGACCAGAGACATGCAATTTTTGGTAAAGGAAAAGCTAACTTCCCTTTTCTCCCCACCACCGCCCCCTCCTCCGGGATGGAACAATGCCAAGATTACCCCTGAGCCCCCCACGTCTCAAGTGATAGCTCTGAAGACAGTACTAAAAATTCTTCCAGGGAAAACCATCACTATGGCCAGAGATTCCAGACAGGGTTCAGAAGCTGCTGTTGTGGGGCCAAAAAGGTTAACGAAGGAGATTCACGGGGCATCCACATAGGCCATAAGATTCCAAAGACTCTGGGACTTTTCTAACAAACCCTGGCACTATGGACCTCCTTCCAAACTCGGACAAAACCTCTAAGCAAACCACAGAATGCGATGTGATCGGGGAAATCTCCCATTCCTGGTGACACTAGTGGAGAGGCTTGGGGCCACTGAATCGTCCCCTCACCCCCCCACTCAGACTGCTGCCAGAAGGAGGCTTGTAACTGAAAGTCACTGTGCTACAGGCTGAAAGCACGGCACCCAGACACGGGCAGCCTGAGTTAACTCGGCTCAGATGCTGAGCAAGCTTGGACCGATCACTGCATCTGTCGGGCGCTTAGTCGTGTCATCTGTAAGATGAGAACAGCTGTACAGAAAATGTGAGATTTTTCTTCTAACTGTACCTCAAATACTTAGAGGCATTTTTTTCATTTATAATTACATGATTCATTTAGGTAGTTTTTTCTTTATAATACTTCTAAGGCAATAAAGCGGAACTTGGACATCAGAGGAAAGTTTTTATATTTCTTCCTTTTTCCTTTCATTCCTTTTCATCAATGGGTGACTGTTATTCACAGGCTAAATTTATCTCCAACATCAAAATATGGAAAACAGCAAATGCTCCCATCAACGACATAACAATGATGTTATTATCATCTGACTGAGAAAGAGCACAATGAGAATTTCAGTGAGTGTACCAGCAGACAGGAAAGTGCCATTAAGGAGGGAAAAAAAGCCAGAATAATCAGTTTTTCAGATATACTCTCCTACCAAACACTGAATACAAAATTACTAAAAGAAAAAAGAAAAAGATTTGTCTGTAAAATA
Source organism: Phoca vitulina (assembly GCF_004348235.1). Lineage (NCBI taxonomy): Eukaryota > Metazoa > Chordata > Mammalia > Carnivora > Phocidae > Phoca > Phoca vitulina. The sequence goes on from NW_022589735.1 coordinate 18,701,854, forward strand.
ACCCTGAATCATTATCTTTCCCAGAAAAGTCCTTTAAACATCATATACTATATGCATATGTGAGTTATACTAGAAAAAATGTGACTTCTACTGCTTGCTATTCCTGTGACAGACCACAGACGACTCAATAATTCACGGTAACAAGCATTTATGAATCCTTCCTGAGTTCAGCACCGAATACAAGAGCAGTGCTTACAAGACACAGTCTCTGCCTCCAAAGGAACATACTGCACAGTTAAGAAACCACATACTTAGGACGCAAAAGCAGCTCTGATGAGATGCCAAGTGGTCAGGGTTGAGCCGAGAGAGATCAACGTAGCATGAAATATATGGGGGTGGTTTGGTGAACATCCCAGGCCTGAGCTTAGATTTCTAAAGAAGCACTAAAATTAACAGACGTGATAAAGGGAGGAAGGGGCGTTTGAGAAGGGGAGAGAAACAGCGGCAAAGACAAAGCGCTAAAACAAAGCAAAATCTACTCACCAGACAGAAAAGAGCTACGCCTAAACAAAATTGGCCTAAACGAACTTTTAGGGCAATAGAGAAAAATTCGGTGAGGTAAAGAGTATATGGTTAGGTAACAGAAGACTCTGAAACGAGCTGTCAGACAGGGAGTAGATGCGTGGAGCACGAAAGGGTGAACACTTCACACCATCCCCAACCTGGATGCCCACCAAAAAAAAAAAGGATTACAACAAGCCAGGAAAATGGACGGGGGGGCTGATATATATATAATCTTAAATTTGAAGAGTTCTAATAGCTACCAGAGCAGAAAATGTGCCCTAGTTAAAACAGAAGACAATTCCAAAAGAGCAGAGAACGCTCTGTTGCCTCTGCTTTCCCAGCCGGGAGTGAACGGACTTGGGACTCTACCTTGAATTCTCTGAGGCTTGCTGGCATTATCAAAGTCACAGATCTTCTTCCAGTTGGCCTTCACGGCCTCAGGAGTCATTGGCTGATTCTTCTGTCTCACAATGGCTCCAAGGGCCCGCTCCCAGCGTACTGGTCACAGAAACAAAATGAAGACACTGAGCACAGAGTCTAAGAGGGACAAAGAAAGTAAAATTCATCTGAGCCCTTTGAATTTTTTTTTAACTTTAAGAGAAAGGGAATTCAGGGGGAAAAACAGATTCTAACATCCGAAGAGTTTTACTACAAGCCTTTAAATGTATTTTGCTTGAAATAACAAACCCATTAGGATAATGTGAATTAAAAAAAAAAAAAAATTTAAAGCTGAAGGAAAAACCTCTCCTCTGACTGACTATGCCAGACACTCCTAAAGGTAGAATGTGAGGCTGAACCAGAAAAATTTTAATTATACATAATCACACCAAAGACTGACTTCATGACCACAGATCACTCAGGTGGTGATAACAGGTCAAAGACTCCAGATAACCAAATTAATACATCACACATCCCCAAATAATTCTCCCTCACCCCCCCCTTTGCTCTTGTTCCTTTTCCACAGGAAGTCAACTAGAATAGGGCAGATGCACAAAAATCATCATTGCTATAGAAGTTCTATGAGGAGAATTTTTAACACCATTTTCTTTTCAAAGAGCCCAAGGAATAAAATAGCCACTAATAACCTTATTTAAACACAATGGTCAGACTTCGACGATTATTAAACTAAAGATCTGTTTCAGGCAATGACAGAAAAGCCTGCTTCCAGAGCTTTCCTACTGATAAAGTCCCAGAAAAAGCTTTTATTTCAACAACTGATTTTCTTTCCAAATGGATATCCCGAGACACTTATACTGAGCAATGCTTAAATAGTATATGTTACTTTAATAACCGAAAAGAACGGTCATTAATGATGAAAATATTGATACTCTATGTTATAACGATACCCTCCAATAATGACCACCTTTTAAATAATTAACTTTGATACCAGCAGCCAACTGAAAACTTGATTTGGGATACTGGAATTTTCACAATATTTTTTTAAATGTCATGAAGCAATTATCCAATTTGCAGCACAAAAGATTTGAGAGCTGGAGAAAGAGAGGGTTGAAGAAAGGAAACGTGAGTTTCCTACTGGACTGAAGTGGAATAATTTCCAGACATCAACTGCAATTTCTGTCTCAGCAAGTTGTCCACTGTGATTCCTCACTGTCACCTCCTGGTGCCTCATGGCCCCCAGGAAGAAAAGAATCCAATAAGAGAACTGGAGAACCTTCCCGCTGTGCCATCTAGCACAGGGCTCTTCCCAGCTCTTCCAAACAGTGCTCTCTCCCACTCACTTCTCTGCAGAAAAAGCGAGAACTATCATGTGAGACGCCAGAGATATGGGAGGACAAACACCAATATAAAAAGAGATCGTGCTGTCTGAAGGAACAGACAAGTCCTGAATAAGGGCTGCTGACAGGAAAAACAACCACAAAAACTCAAAAGTTTCTTGAAAATACCGAAGGCCTGCAGAACAGCTTCCACATTTTAGAATACCTTTTGGTAGAACCATGTTTGAGTGTGAATATGTATGCATGAGCTCCAAGAATGAGGCATTTGGCAAGATCTTTACGCAGCTCCAGTTGGATGTGCGGGGTTAAAAATACAGAAACAACGTACAGCAAACCAAACACTGAAGGAGACTTACGTTTTCCAATCCATCCTCCTCCAACCTACCAAAAAGAAGAAAACACAGTTATACCATCGAGAGTGAATCACACAGAGATTTGTTAAATTAGAAAAACAGGCATCGGGGCGCCTGGGTGGCTCAGACGGTTAAGCGTCTGCCTTCGGCTCAGGTCATGATCCTGGGGTCCTGGGATCGAGCCCCGCATTTGGCTCCCTGCTCAGCAGGGAGTCTGCTTCTCCCTTTCCCTCTGCTGCTCCCCCTGCTTGTGCTCTCTCTCTCTCTCTGTCAAAAATAAATAAAATCTTTAAAAAAAAAAAAAAGAAAGAAAGAAAAACAGGCATCTACCTCTATAAGAGTATTAGAGGGCTAGATCATAGTGAATGAAAAGAAGACAGCTCTACAAAAGCCCACTGACCTCCAGGACTGAGTGACATTCATCTTATCAGAGTAGAAATAAGTGGCACAAGGTAGTAGAAATGCGAACAGATGGAAAAGCATGCCTGAGGTCAGAAAACAAGGCTTCGTACTAATTTCTTCTACTTACTAGTTGTGTGACCCTCATCAAATTATCTGAATTCCGTAAATCCAAATTTCCCCTTATGTAATATAATGAGACTACTCTTCATGAGATAACCATGAAGGTGAAACAAATAAAACATTAAAACTGCCCAGCACAACACAGGCGTGAAAGAACACGTCCCTCTAGAAGGTTCTAGTGAATAAAAAAATAAAAAGGAAAGAAAAATAAAAGTAGGACTTGACTTAATGAACTATGTATAGTCATTTTAATAAAGCATCTTTAGAGAGAGAAGGCAAATGACCAAATACATTAACTGCTACATGGAAAGATCAGTTTTTTTTCCAGAGGTCATGCAAGGGAAATCCCCAGAGGAGAGTGATAAAAAAGAAAAAAATCTTGTTGTCAATCTTCAAGCACAACTACAGTGTGCTGGAATTTATCATGAGAATTCCACATGAACAGGACAACAGAAAATGTATCCGCAGACAGAACGCATCTTAGGGCTCTCGGTCAAGTATGGCTTTTTACCACCCTTTGCCTCTGTGTGAATATGCCCACAACTTTTACAATAGACCCATCAGTCCTGATGTTGGCAGAGTAGACACATCAACAGTTGTTTTATGTAACAGACAAGAGAGAGATCATATTTTACCATATTTGGGGAATGAAGCAACAAGCTCTAAGCTCCTCCCAGGCACTGAGCCCCAGGCACTGAGCCAAAGAATCTCTACCTTACACTCTAGATACCTCTCAGAACCTTGCAAACAAAGTAGCAAAATTTATTTTCAAGGTTTCAGTCAGAATATCACAGATGTTTCTTACTATAATTATCAATCATGCACACCCAATGTTCCTCACTAAAAATGTTCACAACATAGTAAAAGAGCAACCACATATTAAACTTCACCTACAAAATGACCTTGTTGTCTCCATAGGTTTGGCTGTGTATATAAAATGCAGATCTAAGAAAAGAGACTATTCATATAAGATGCACATCTAATAAAAGCCTGGAAGGATACAAAAAAATACTAATAGTAGTTATCTCTAGATGGGGTAATGCTGACGAATTTTATTTTCTTCTGTACACTTCCCAGGATATTTTAAGTTTTCTATAAAGGCATGTATGATTTTTGTCCATAGAATTAATAACAAATGTAAATATAAAACACAAAAAGTTTGAAAAATTCCTTAATGATATAAAAGACAAATAGACCAAATTCTGAGCCCCACATGGCTTAATACTACTAAATTTGCAAAGGTCTTATAAAGTTCTTTCCACCTCTAATTTTCCACAATTCACACTCAATGGCTGTGATTAGGAAGTGGGGGCACACATTTCTGCTTAGACATATGCAAACTCTTTTTAAACAGCTTTTTATTCAAATGCATCAGATTAATATAACGTTCACTTCAAACTAACCCAGCTTATTTTGCTACCAAGATATATTTTTGGATTTCCTAGTATTCTTCATAGAAGACGTTCATTATTACCACAGAGAATAAAATAGGGGTTGGGGGCGGCGATCTAAAATATAACAGTTCTAGGGCGCCTGGGTGGCTCAGTTGGTTAAGCGACTGCCTTCGGCTCAGGTCATGATCCTGGAGTCCCGGGATCGAGTCCCGCATCGGGCTCCCTGCTTGGCAGGGAGTCTGCTTCTCCCTCTGACCCTCCCCCCTCTAATGTGCTCTCTCTGTCTCATTCTCTCTCTCTCAAATAAATAAATAAAAAAATCTTTAAAAAAAAAAAAAAATAAAAAATAAAAAAATAAAATATAACAGTTCTAGGAAAAAAGAGATCATACCCAAATGAGGAATAAAAGATGTATAAATTGGCATAAAGAAATCTAAAAGGACTTTGTGGAGTGAAAACTGGATCTCACTGGATGTGTGCTTTTTATTTTTACAATAAACATTTAAAGCTCTGCAACAAGGAAAAATGGAAATGTTTATTTTTAAAGTTAAAATAACAAGTTATGTTTACTGATATATGATACCCAGACTAAACTTCTACTATAGTGATATAATAGTTACAACTGAAGTGTGACTGATTTTTCTGTTTTGTTTTCAAGATTTTATTTATTTATTTGACAGAGCGAGAGAGCACAAGCAGGGGGAGCAGCAGAGGCAGAGGGAAAAGCAGGCTCCCCGCTGAGCAGGGAGCCCGAGGTGGGACTCGATCCCAGGACCCTGAGATCATGATCTGAGCCAAAGGCAGACGCTTAACAACTGAGCCACCCAGGCGCCCCTGAAGTGTGACTGTTACGTACTAGATCCAATGCCAAAATTTTAAAAATATGATTTCGGGGCACCTGGTGCCTCAGCTGGCTAAGTGTCTGACTCAGTTTCAGCTCAGGTCATGATCTCTGGGTCGTGGAATCAAACCCTGTGCCAGGCTCCATGCTCAGTGTGGAGTCTGCTTTAGTTTCTCTCTCCCTCTCCCTCTGCCCCCCTCCCGCTTGCACTTTCTATGCCTCTCTCTCTCAAATAAATAAATCTTTTTAAAAAATAAAAATATGATTTCTAGTTGTCACCACAAGAACCCAAGAAAACTGACACTCAGGGACGTTAATTTGTATGATATTCCAGTGAGCCAGCAATTATCAAAACAAAGAATTCAAAACCCGGCCTCACTGACTCTAAACCCTACTCTTTATCCTTCTACTTCCACATCCAAGTTCCCAAACCAAATAAAACTTTCTCTATTTGAGTAAACACATCAAACCAGCCACGTTTTCATTTGGTAAGAACACTAGAAATGAAGAAATAAGGAAAAAGAGAAGGTATGAAGGTGCTTTTACTTCTTCTAAGAAAGACATTCATCAACATTTGTTCCTTAGTTAACCATGATAATAAAAAATACACAAGTGATATCAACTCTTACAGATGTTTACAAATGTGAGCAACTGGAAAATACTAATGTTTTGATCATTTTGTACATATAACACACAAGTACTGCTTTGAGAGAAAGCAGGAAACTGTGGAATACCTCAAACAAGCTACCATTTTCCTCACAGCTCTCATGGCAAAGCCAAAGGACCAGGGGGGCCACGTAATCCGGCTTCAGAGCTTCCACGAGATCTGAAAGAAAGACCAAAAAAAGGTTATAAACAAGAATGTCTACATACTTAATCAATGATTGTGCTTTCTGAAAATTCCTTCCTTATAAATTATAGGTAACTCAGAGAATTGTTAAATAAGTAAGAACAAAATTAGATCTCTATAATCAATCAGCCTAACATTCAGAGCTTCTGGAAGAACTGTTGCATCCCAATGGAGAAATTCCAGAAGCTCCCTCAAGCTTCTTAGAAAGTAACAGACACACCTTTCCAAGAATGGTAACATACTATTCAGGTGAAGACAAGTTAGAGCCGCCTAGGGAGTAACTAATGGGCAAAACTCTATTTAACATGAGGAACTGAAGTACCATTCATTCCCAAAACTATTTCATTCTCCCAGCAATTTCACCAGAAGCCAGGAAACTACACAACAGCACTGACAATTGTAATGGCAGTAAGACAAAGACATGAAATGCAACCATTCTGATGAGTAACAAAGTGTAAGAAGTATTTTCCCACTGCACGCTTTTCTGTGAGCAACTTAACAGAGTAGAAAGGAACCGGCATACCTTGGAGATATTGTGGGTTTGGTTCCAGACCACCACAATAAAGCAAATATCCCAACAAAGCTAGGCAGGTGAATTTTTTGGTTCCCCATTGCATATAAAAGTTATGTTTATGCTATCCTATAATCAGTTAACGTGTGCAGTAGCCTTATGACTAAAATAAAATTGTACACATCTCAATTTTAAAATACTTTATTGCTTAAAAATGCCAACCATCACCCGAGCTTTCAGTAAGTTGCAGTGTTTTAGCTAGAGGATGGTCCTGCCTCCATGTAGATGGCGGCAGACCCATCAGGGTGGTGGCTGCTGAAGGCTGTGGCAATTTCTTAAAATAAGACAATGCAGTCTGCCTCATCGATTAACTCGGCCTTTTACAAACAATTTCTCTGTCGCATGCGATGCTGTTTGATAGCATTTTACCCACACGAGGACTTCTTTCAAAATTGGACTCAATCTCTCAGGCCCTGCCGCTGCTCTATCAACTAAGGGTATGTCATGTTCTAAATCCTGTGTTGTCATTCAACGGTCTTCACGCCATCTCCACCAGGAGTAGAGTCCATCTCAAGAAGCCACTTTCTCTGCTCATCCATAAGAAGCAACGCCTCATCCATTCCAGTCTTATCACGTGATGGCAGCAATTCAGTCCCATCTTCAGGCTCCACTTCCAATTCTAGTTCTCTTGCTGTTTCCACCACATCTGCAGTGACTTCCTCCACAGAGGTCTAGAACCCCTCAAAGTCATCCATGATAGCTGGCACCAACTTCCTCCAAACTCCTGTGAATGTTGATATTTTAACTTCCTCCCACAAATCACAAATGTTCTTAATGGCATCTAGATGATGAATCCTTTCCAGAAGGTTCTGAATTTATTTTTCCCAGGTCCAAATCACCATCTATGGCAGCTAGAGCTTATGAAATGTATTTCTTAAATAATAAGACTTAAAAGCTGAAATGACTCCTTGATCCACGGGCTGCAGAATGGATGATGTTAGCAGGCCTGAAAACAACACTGATCTCCCATACCTCCACCAGGGCTCTTGGGTGAGCAGGTACATTGTTAATGAGGAGTCATATTTCGAAAGGGATCTTTTCTTTTGAGTACTGGGTCTCAACAGTGAGCTTCAAAGATTCAATATTAAAGCTCTTGAATATTAAAATATTCAAAAAACCATGCTGTCAACAGATGTTCTGTCATCAAGGCTTTGCTGTCCCATTTACAGAATCCAGGCGGGGTAGATTTGGCATAATTCTTCAGGGCCCTGGGCTCTTCAGAACGGTAAATGAACACTGGCTTCAATGTAAAGTCACCAGCTGCATGAGCCCCCAACAGAGAGTCTTTGAAGCCAGACCGACTTCTCTCTAGCTATGAAGATCCTAGAGGGCATCTTCTACCAATAGAAGGCTGTCGTGTCTGCATTAAAAATATTTTGCTTACTGCAGCCACCTTCACGAATTGTTTTACTAGATCTTCCGGATAATCTGCTGCAGCTTCTGTAACCGCACTTAGTGTTTCACCTTGCACTCTGACGATACGGAGACGGCTTCTTCCCTTAGACCTCATCGGCACTATGAAGTGGTGGTGTTTTCTTCGGAGAGGACTGGTCTTTGCCGTTGCTGGTAAACAGGAGACACAGCCAACCTGGGACGACTTCAGTCTTCCTTGAGCGCTGAGGTTCAGTGCAGAACACTAAAGGCTCAGGACACCGTCTCGATGCTGGCCTGCCTCTAAGTATCTATATATTAGCGCTGTTATTACTGGTATCTGTATTCAGAGCAATCTTGTCTTCACTGCAGTGCAGAGCTAAGGACTATTTTCCTTATTTCTTTCCGGTCGAGGGATACTTTCTCTATCTCAGCAATGCTTCAAAAATCTAATTTCTGGCAGCAGAAGGGTTTTTCAGAGTATGTGGCTTACTGGAATGCTGGAAATCCTGTCATCTGGTGTTGTGGAAGAAAACACTCGATTGAGTAATGAATCTTAAGGTTTAATTCTGTTTTCTATGAGCTTCAGACTTTTCTTCTGCAGCTCCCTCACCACACTCAGCCTTCACAGACTTGAACAGAATTGGCGCCTTGCTCTGGATTAGGCTTTGGCTTAAGGGAATGCTGGGGCTGGTTTGATCTTCCGCACAGACCACTAAAACTTTCTCCGTATCAGCAATAAGGCGGTTTTGCAGGGCACCTGAGTGGCTCGGTCAGTTAAGCGTCCGACTCTTGACTTCAGCTCAGGTCATTATGGTCTTGGGGTTGTGAGATTCAGCCCCGCTTTGGGCTGCTTGCTGAGGGATGAGCCTGTTTGAGATTCTCTCTCTATGCCCCTCCCCCATCCTGCTCACACCCCGTCTCTCTCTCAAAAAATAAATAAATAAATAAAAATAAAAATAAAGCTGTTTTGCTTTCTTATCATTTGTGTGTTGACTGGAGCAGCACTTCTAATTTTCTTCAAGAACTTTTCCTTTGCCAGGCGCCTGGGTGGCTCAGTCGTTAAGCGTCTGCTTTCGGCTCAGGTCATGATCCCGAGGTCCCGGGATCGAGTCCCACATCGGGCTCCCTGCTCGGCGGGAAGCCTGCTTCTCCCTTTCCCACTCCCCCTGCTTGTGTTCCTGCTCTCGCTATCTCTCTCTCTGTCAAATAAATAAAATCTTTAAAAAAAGAACTTTTCCTCTGCCTTCACAACTTGGCTAACTGTTGGCACAAGAGGCCTAGCTTTTGGCCTACCTTGGCATTTGACATGCCTTCCTCACTAAACTTAATCATGTCTAGCTTTTGATTTTAAGTGAGAGACATGTGATCTTCCTTTCACTTGAGCAGGTATTGGCCATTGTAGGGTTATTAAGTTTAACTTCAGGAAACAGGGAGGCCTGAGGAGAGGGAGAGAGATGGAAGAACGACTGGCTGGTGGAGCAGTCAGAACACACGCAATATTTATTGAGTTCTCCATCTTCTATGGGTGTCTTCTATGTGACACCCTAAAACATTTACAATTGTAACATCAAAGATCACTGATCACAGACCACCCTAATAAATATAGCAATAATACTACAAGATGACCAAAATGTGACACACAGACATGAAGTGAACAAATGCTGTTGGAAAAATAGTGCTAACAGACTTGCTTGATGAAGGGTTACCACAAACCTTCAATTTGCAAAAACTGCAATTTCTGTGAAGCACAACAAAGTAAAGCTCAATAAAATGAGGTATGCCTACTCTACAACGGAGTAAGAAGACCTGGATTTTACCACTAGCCCTGCCATGTACATAAACGTAGGACTTGGGGCACATCACTCAACCCTCCTGAACCAATATCTTCACCAGAAAGATGCTAATTAAAATGCTTTCCCTGCCTATTCCACCAACCTGTTCCAAGGCTCAAGTGAGATATGATTTGTTAATATACTTTATAATCTTTAAAGAATCAAATAAATGCACATCTTAATTGTGAAATGACAAAATGGAATTTTAGGTTAATATGCTAAAGCAACAAAGATGACATTTACAGTCCCTGTAAATTAAAGAGCAGCTCCAAAAACTTTTTACTTTATAGCCTCTAAAATAGCTCTCAAGTATGAAAAAAACCCAATGGCACACTTTTCTCCATTCCCTATTAAGCAAAGGTAGACTCCAACCACCTCAAATTACATGAAAAAGCAAATTCTTAACCTATATACCATTCATCTCATTACATACCATTCCTCTCATTTCTCTTATGTATCAACTGACAAATCTGTGTAGATTCGCATGGGTGAGGTGACTAACTTTATACTGAATGCAACAACAACAAAAAATGCATCTATGAAAACCAACTGAGCACATATTACCTTACGTGAGAAAAAAGAAAAGAACAAAAGCCACATAGCAAAAACACTTCTGCCTTGCATCTTATTTCACATATTATCACTAACAATGTTTAGTAAATATGTTGCTTTCCAGTTCTCCAAACATATCCCAAATTTTCTAGTTAACTCACATCTTATTAAACTCAATTTTATAAGGCTTAAGGGGGTAAGTGAAATTCCTGAGAACTACCATAGCTAATACATACAAAGTTATGTGAAAACAGAATTAAACCTTAAGATTCATTACTCAATCGAGTGTTTTCTTCCACAATACCAGATGACAGGATTTCCAGCATTCCAGTAAGCCACATACTCTGAAGAACCCTTCTGCTGCCAGAAATTAGATTTTTGAAGCATTGCTGAGATAGAGAAAGTATCCCTCGACCGGAAAGAAATAAGGAAAATAGTCCTTAGCTCTGCACTGCAGTGAAGGCAAGATTACTCTGAATACAGATACCAATAACAGCGCTAATATATAGATACTTAGAGGCAGGCCAGCATCGAGACGGTGTCCTGAGCCTTTAGTGTTCTGCACTGAACCTCAACGCTCAAGGAAGACCGAAGTCGTCCAAGATTGGCTGTGTCTCCTGTTTACCGGCAACAGCAAAGACCAGTCCTCTCCAAAGAAAACACCACCACTTCATGATGCAGAATAAACACAGATTAAGATGAGACAAAGAGCTCATGATTAAAAATCACCAAGAATACATGAAGGAAAACCACCATGAGTGAAAATCAAAAGAAACAAACAGATTTAAACTACAGTGAGATGGAGATGTTGGAATTTAAAATATATCATATACGAAAGCTAATTACTGATTTAAAAAATAAAGAATACAGTCACAACGGTAAGCAACCACGAAGAAACTATCAAGAAGAAATAGAGTAGATCTGGAAGTGGGGTATAGGAAGGATTACTAAAAGGAAAAAAAATTTTAAATATGTTAAATAGTAAATTAGACACAGATGAAGAGTGAATTAATTAAATGAAAGATATATTTGATGAAATATTCAGAATTCAATGTAAGAGACGAGAATATCAAAATATTAAAGAGAAATTATGAGAAATTAAAGAAAAAGAAAAAGAACAGAATTAGGTCTAACATACATCTAATTGACATACGGAAAGAAAGAAGAGAGCAGAGGAATAACGCATCAAAAGATGAAGGCTAACATTTTTCTGGAACTTATAAAACTAACCATAAATATAAGCCATGAATCCACAGATCCAGAAATCATAACATAATATACCGAATATGCTAGACACATAAAAAGAAATACATTATGCACAAACAATGAATCATGGAACACTATATCTAAAACTAATGACGTAATGTATGGGGATTAACATAACAATAAAAAATTAAAAAAAAAAAAAAAAAGAAATACACGCCCAGATACATCAATGAAAGAATACAACACAAAAGAGGAAGACATGATCTTAAAAGCAACAGTGAGAAGAGTAAATCATCTATTAAAAAAATGATAATTCAACAACTATTGGAATCAGGAGAAAGTGGATCAGATTCATCAAAAAGGTTGAGCAAAAATAACTATCAAACTAGAATTGTGATCCCAGAAAAATTTTCTTTCAAGAATGAAAATGAAATAAATACATTTAAGATAAACAAAACTGAGAAAATATACAAAAAACTGGGGCTAAAGGAACTTCTAAAGGACACATTCTAAGGAGATGGAAAATGACCCAAAAGAGATGGTAAAAGATATAAAAAACGGTAAATGTATATAAATCTAAACAAATGTTTTCCATATAAAATAATAACTATGATGGGGCAACTGGGTGGCTCAGTCAGTTAAGCGTCTGCCTTTGGCTCAGGTCATGATCCCGGGGTCCTGGGATCAAGATTCATATCAGGCTCCCTGCTCAGCAGGGAGTCTGCTCTCTCTCTTCCTCTGTCCCTCCCCCTAACTTGTGCACACGACTCTCTCTAATAAATAAATAAATAAAATCTTTAAAAAATAATAATAACTATGATAATATCTAATTTGTAAAGAGTTTTAAAAAAGAAAACTATAATAATGGAAAGCAATAACACAGAAGTCATAAGGTGGATGACTGACTAGGTTTAAAGTGTTCTTGAATCCTTATACTGTTCAGAACAGGAGTTAAAACATCATTTAAAGTAACCATAAAAAGGAAATAAATATACATCCAGTAATCTGTTGGACATCAGCCTTAGCAATATTTTTATGGATATGTCTCCTCAGGCAAGGGAAACAAATGCAAAAATAAACTATCAGAACTACACCAAAATAAAATGTTTTTGTGCAACAAAGGAAACCATGAACAAAACAAAAAGGCAATCTACTGAATGAGAGAAGGTATGTACAAATGACATATCCAGTAAGGGGTTAATATCCAAAATATATAAAGAACTTATACAACTCAACACACACACAAAAAAAACAAATAATCAGATTAAAAATGGGCAGAGGACCTGAAAAGACATTTTTCCAAGGAAGACGTACAGATGGCCAATAGACACATGAAAAGATGCTCAAAATCTTTTCACTCATCGCCAGGGAAATGCAAACCAAACCACAATGAGATATCACTTCACACCTGTCAGAACGGCTAAAATCAAAAACACGAGAACTGCCAAGTGATGGTGAGGATGTGGAGAAAAAAGAACGCTCGTGCACTGCTGGTGGGAATGCAAACTGGTGCAGCCACTGTGGAAGACAGTATGGAGGGTCCTCAAAAAATTAATAAGAGAACTATCATATGATCCAGTTATTCCACTACTGGGTATTTACCCAAAGAAAACAAAAACACTAATTCAAATAGATGCACCCCTATGTTTATTGAAGTGTTATTTACAAAAGCCCAGATATGGAAGCCATCTAAGTGTCCATCAAGAAATGAATGGTTAAAGAATATGTGGTATATATCTACAATGGAATATTACTCAGCCACAAACAAGAATGAGATCCTGCCATTTGCGACAACATGGAAAGACCTAGAATGTATTATGCTAAGTGAAATAAGTCAGAGAAAGACAAATACCACATGATTTACTCATATGTAGAATCTAAAAATGCAACCAACCAACCAAAAAACAAAAAACAGAAACAGACTCATTAATAACAGAGAACAAACTGGTCATTGCCAGAGGGGAGGAGTGTGGGGAGATGGGCAAAATAGGTGAAGAAGATAAAGAGGTACAAACCTCCAGTTATAAAATAAATAAGCCCCAGAGAAGAAAATTGGACCACAGTGGGTATAGTCAATAATATTGTAATAACATTGTACAGTGACAGATGGTAACTACACTTTTATCATGATGAGCACTGCGTAATGTATAGAACTGCTGAATCACTATGTTGTATGCTTGAAACTATTAGAACACTATATGTCAACCATACTTTAGTAATAAAGTATAAAAAAATATAAAAAATAAAGTGTATTGTTTAGAGACAGTATATATATTTTCATAGAAAAGAGCAAATAAATGAAATTTTAAAACAATCTCTAGTAATAAAAAAAATACAAGAAATAACAGATGCACAGAAAAAATATTAACAGACAACACAACACAAAATGGTAGAAAAAATTCAAATTTATCAGTGGTACAATAAATGTAAATAAACTACATTCATCAGTTAAAAAAGACACTGCCAGATTTGATTTTTTATATTGCCCAGATAGGCAGTTCACAAAAGAAATGTCTACAACAGAAAAATATAGAAAGACTGAAAGTAAAAATTAAAAAAAGAAATACCAGGAAAATACCTACCCACAAAAAAAAACACCTATTTTAACATTAGACAAAAAAGACTTAAAAAAAAAAATTAGGGATAGTAGAGGGCATAAGACAGTAATAAACAAGTCAGTTAACAAGAAAGATTTAATAATTCTAAACACACAAGCAATCAATAAAATAGCCTGAAAAATTACAAGTCAAAAATTGACAGACATACAGGAGGAAACTAGTATTCATTTATATATTATTTTCAAAGCACAAAAACCAATACATCTTTCTCAATAATTGAAAAGTTGAGCTTAAAAAAGTCCAATAAATATAAAGAATATTTCAAAAATACAATTACCAGGCTTGCTATGCTATAAAGAGCTCTGCTACTATCAACTAGAAGATACTCTTTCTTCTCAAGAACACAAGGAACATCCATAAGAATTGATCATATATTAGCCTATTAAGGATATCCCAAGAAATTTCAAATAACCACTATTACAAAGACCACATTTTCAGGCTACAAAGCTATTAAGTTTGAAACCAATAACAAAAATATTAAATCCCAATTTATTTAAAAATTAGAAGTATGTTGCCACGTATGTGGGAAAATATATTTGCAAAATATATGTCTACAAAATAGCAGAATAAGAATTCCTACATATTAGTAAGAAAAAGACAATAATTCAATAGCAAAATGGCCCAAAAAACTTGTCTTCATAGAAGAACATGTCTGGCCAGTGAGCAGGCATATTAATAAAAGCATGAGGCCATTAGTAATCAGGGAAATAGAAATTAGTAACACAAAGAGATACCATTTTATACTCACTAGATTGGCATATAGTGACAATGCCAAGATCTGGACAAGACTAGGGTGTAGGAAAAGGGTCAACTCAACAGGCCTGAGTTGCTCACACTCTGCAGACTCCCAAGAAAGGTCGGTCTTCAAGACTGGCCCTTGGCCAGTTCCTAGGAGATGAGCTCTGAGCTTTCTGACTAATAAGAATATGCCTGAATCTTTGGGCCATGCTGAACTAGTTTGATCAGTTTGTGCCACCAATGTGATTTATAAGGAAGCCTATCTTTGCTCCAAGGGGCTGGAGTCTGAGTGGCCGAGGTCAGTCACACAGGGGGTGCATGCTTACATGACTGACCTCCAGTAAAAAGACTGAACACCAACACTCAGGTGAACTTCCTGGTTGGCAACATTTACACATTTCTTCAAACATCACTGCTGGGAGAATAAGGTGCATCCAGGACATCTAGAAGCTTGGGGCTGGTTTCTCCTGAAATTCACCCCATGTGTCTTTCCCCTTTGCAGATTTTAATCTGTATCCTTTCACTGTAAAAAACCATAACTATGAGTTAACAGCTTTGTCTGAGTTCTGTAACTTCCCTAGAGAATCAAGCCTAGAGACCCTAACCCAAGCAAAGATCAGTGAGAACTCTATAATCACTGGTGGATGTTAAATTGGTTGAACCCATGTGAAAATAATTTAGCATTAGCTTAAGTTCAGCATTTGCATATTGTGCAACTCAGCAATTTTACTTTTGGCTACACACCCCAGAAAAATTCTTGCTGTGTGATCTTACATGTGATCTAGGACACATGTAAAAGAATGGCAACACTGTTCAAAAAAGCAAATAAATTAAAAACAATTAAGATGTCCATTAATAAGAATTAGATAAATTCACACCATGGACTACTATATAGCAGTACAAATGAATGACCTACAGCTATACATATCATAAATTAAAGATTTAACACTGCATGGAAAAAAGAGGAATCCACCAAAGAAAAATATGGTATATAATAATATCATGAGTATCAAAAACAAGCAAACCAAATGATAATTTATGTTTTTTCTTTAAAGTAGAATACTACACATATATGCAAAACAGTGTTACTGTTTAACACTTCACAGTGTTACTGGGAAGAAGAAAAGCATAAAAATATAATGAATCGTCATGAACTTGCCACTCAACCCTGGAATTGGAGCCTTACCAATAACATGGCAATCTAACTTTGTACCCTTTAATCTACCCCTCTGCTTCATGCCAAGAGATAAACACTATTTAGAATTTTGTGTTTATCATTCTTTTGCTAGATTTCTACCTTAGTCATTTTTTTTTTTGGCCACAGACTGTACACTCTTTGGGAAGCAGTAAGTTTTCAAGGAAATACTAAAACTTTAGGTTTTAAATTTGTTTTTTGTTGAGAATGTAGCTTTTACTTATTTGAACAGGTCTCTACCTCTAGAGATGTTAGGTAAATGTTTAATGTAGTATCCTTTATATAACGGTATAAGCACAGGCTCTCATACACTTACATTTTACATTTTGAAAGAAAGAACAAAATTGGAGGACTCACAAAAACAAGACTTCAAGACTTACTACAGTAATCAAAACCATTGGTAGAAGGACAGGCATAGAGATCAGTGGAACAGAACACATTATTCAGAAACAGACCCACACCTATATGGTCAAGTGATTTTCTACAAATGGCAAAGGTAGCCCACACCAAGAATGAGTACTAGTCTATAGGACAAATGAACTAGTTTCTTCAACAAATAAGTGCCTTTTTTAAAAGAACAAACGATTGTATTAAATAAAACAAGAACCTGTAACAAAATGCCTGAGAACTTTATCTGGATCCCTGTGGAATAAGCCGACTCAAAAAAGATATCTTTTAGTAAACTGTAATATTAATTTGGTATTAGGTGATGTTAAAGAGTTATTTTGTTTGATGTGATGATGGCATTGTGGTTATAATGTCCCTATCTGTCAGAGATACATTTCCAAGAATTTATTAGGTGGAATATAAAGTCTAACATTTACTGTGAAATATGACAGAATAAAAAGGAAGAGAATGACCAAAAAAAAAATCATTTTGAAATACACCCGAGCATTCTGCTTTCCTTAACAAAGGGCTATCCTCACGAGAGACTACCAGAGCCTTATCTGACCTAGGGGAAGGGCAATTAGACAAGTGGAGCCTCTCTAGCCCTCTTGTCTCAATTAAGGGGAGAGGGAAGAATTGGCTAAGAAACTCTTCTGAAAGTCACAACCCAGGACTCTGACTCACTAAACAAAATGGAGATTTCATCATAAGATTATAGAACATTTCCCCTTACAGCCACATCAGCAGGACTCCAGTATAGGAACAATGGATTATAACTAGAAGGCTCCAAGATACACACTCTAGTTAACAAGGAATTTCTACGGAGACCCAAAGACAACAGGAGACACAAAAACAAGAACATAGAGGGAAAAAAGCCTCCGACACAGAAAGCTACAGCAAACAATAAACACAGCCTAACTCCTCACAAGATAAACTTAAATCCTCACACTAAAGGCCTATTTACCTCACTTTCTATTACCCTGATACATCATGTTCAGCTTTCAACAAAAATTTCAAGGCATGCTAAAAGGCAAGAAAAGCACAGGCTGGAGAGACAAAGCAAGCATCAGAACCAGACTCAAATATAAGATATCGGAATTAGCAAAATGGGAATTTAAAATAACTATAAATCATATGCTAAGGGCTGTAATGGAAAAAGTAGATAACATGCAACAACAGATGGCCATGGTAAGCAGAGAGATAAAAACTAAGAAAAAATCAAAAGGAAATGCTATAAAACAAAACAATGTAATGGAAATGAAAAAAGAATCAGTGAGTTTAAATATATGTCAATAGAAACTTCCCAAACTGGGGCGCCTGGGTGGCTCAGTCGTTAAGCATCTGCCTTCGGCTCAGGTCATGATCCCAGGGTCCTGGGATCAAGTCCCACATCGGGCTCCCTGCTCAGCGGGAAGCCTGCTTCTCCTTCTCCCACTCCCCCTGCTTGTGTTCCCTCTCTCGCTGTCTCTCTCTGTTGAAAAATAAATAAAATCTTTAAAAAAATAAAAAAATAAAAAAAATAAAAAATAAAAAAAAGAAACTTCCCAAACTAAAATACAAAAATAAAAAAGAATGTATTTATTTATTGATTCATTCATTCATTCATTCTAGAGAGAGTGCTTGAACAGTGGAGGAGGAGCAGAGGGAGAGGGAAAGAGAAAATCTTACACAGGCTCCATGCCCAGCTCGGAGCCAAATGTGGGGCTCGATCTCACAACCCTGACATCATTACCTGAGCCAAAATCAAGAGTCAGAACGCTTAACCAAATGAGCCACCCAGGCACCCCAATAAAAAAGAATTTTGAGAGAGGAACAGAATATCGAAGAACTGTGGGACAATTACAAAAGATATAATATGCACATAGGGGAATACCAGGAGGAGAAGAAAGAGAGAAACAGGAAAAATACTTGAAGTAGTAATGGCTGAAAGTTCTCCAAAATTAATGAAAGACACCAAACTACAGATCCAAAAGTTCACAGGCAATCAAGCAGTATATTGCCAAAAATCTCCACCTAAGTATTTTATATTCAAACTGCAAAAAAACAAGGAGAAAAATCTTGGAAGAGGAAAAAATGCCTTGCTTATAGGTACAAGGAAAGAATTATGTCAGACTTCTCTTCAGAAACCATGTAAGAAGCAAGAGGAGGGTAGAGTGAAATATTTCAGTGTTGAAAGAAACAAACTACTAATCCAGAAACCTGTATCAGTGAAATTATCCTTCAAAACTGAAAGAGATTAAAGGAATAAAAAGTAAGCTACAGGCTGAGAAAAAACATTTACAAAACATGTATCTGTAAACGAACATATCTCCAAGATATTCAAAGAATGCTAAAAACTCAACAGTAACAAGCCACCCAACTTCAAAATAAGCAAAAGATGTGAACAGACACATTACCAAAGAAGATAGATAAACTGCAAATAGGCGTAGGAAAAATGCACAACATCATGTTATTAGGGAACTGCAAATTACAACATGAGGCACTACAGACCTATAAGAAGGACTAGAAAGCAGAAGATGGACAATAAATGCCTGAAAAGATGTGGAGCAACGAGAACTCTCCTTCATTGCTAGTGGGAATGCAACATGACAAAGCCGTTTTGGAAGACAGTTTGGAAATTTCTTACAAAGCTAAATAATCTTAACATACAATCTGGCAACCATGCCCCTTGGTATTTACTCCAAGTTGAAAATTTATGTTCACACAAAAACCAGGACATGAATATTTATAGCCACTTTATTCATAATTGCCAAAAGCTGGAAGCAACTAAGATGTGTCTCATTCAGTGAATGAATAAATAAATTGTGGTCCCTCCATACCAGGGAATATTATTCAACAATAAAAAGAAACGAACTTCAGGGGCGCCTGGGTGGCTCAGTTGGTTAAGTGACTGCCTTCGGCTCAGGTCATGATCCTGGAGTCCCGGGATCGAGTCCTGCATTGGGCTCCCTGCTCAGCAGGGAGTCTGCTTCTCCCTCTGACCCTCTCCCCTCTCATGTGCTCTCTCTCTCTCTCTCTCTCATTCTCACTCTCTCAAATGAATAAATAAATTAAAAAAATCTTTTTAAAAAAAAAAGAAAGAAAGAAATGAACTTCAGTCCTGCCCGACATTTGGGAAGAGGGGAGGAGGAAGAGGTGAATCATGGGGGATTTTCAGGGCAGTGAAACTATTCTATATAATAGAATTCTGTATATAACAGTGGATACAGAACATCATGTGTTTGTGAAAACCCATGCAACTGTACAATACAAAGAGTGAGCCTAATGGAATCTCCAAACTTTGGTTAACAATAATGGATCAATACTCGTTCATCAGTTATAACAAATGCAGGGCACTAATGCAAGATGTTAATAACAGGGAAAACTGCCTTTACCATCTTGCCCAATTTTTCTATAAACTTAAAACTGTTCTAAAAAATAGTCTTAATTTTAAAAAATAATTATTACTATAAAATGGTCAAAATGCGGGCGCCTGGGTGGCTCAGTTGGTTAAGCGACTGCCTTCGGCTCAGGTCATGATCCTGGAGTCCCTGGATCAAGTCCCACATCGTGCTCCCTGCTTGGCGGAGAGTCTGCTTCTCCCTCTGACCCTAACCCCTCTCATATGCTCTCTCTCATTCTCTCTCTCTCAAATAAATAAATAAAATCTTAAAAAAAAAAAAAAAGGTCAAAATGCTATTATTTCATTCTATAAAAACAAACAAACATATATATGTATTTATGTGTACCTACACAGAGAAAAAGAATGAAAGTTTATCTCTGGGTGGTAGAACTATGGGTCATTTTAAATTTTTTTCCTTTGTGCTTTTCTAAATTTTCCATAATGAACACAAATTATACATACTGCTTTTTGAAAAGGTAAGATAAATAACTTTTTATTTATTTATTTATTTATTTTTAAAGATTTGTATTTATTTATTTGACAGAGAGAGAGAGATAGCAAGAGAGGGAACACAAGCAGGGGGAGTGGGAGAGGGAGAAGCAGGCTTCCCGAGGAGCAGGGAACCCGATGCGGGGCTCGATCCCAGGACCCTGGGATCATGACCTGGCTTAACGACTGAGCCACCCAGGCGCCCCGATAAATAACTTTTTAAACTATTCAGAAAATTAAATACTTCTGCAAAGCTCAGTCTGCACAGATTTGTGGCTAAGAGCCACCGAAAAAATCTAAGCTACTTACCTTCAGGCATAATGCTTTGGGTCATCCGTGATCCAGCAGCAGGGGCAATGGTGTTACAGTGAATGTTGCTTTTCTGGCCTTCAATTGCAAGGGTATTTGAAAGGCCCAGAAGACCCAGCTTTGCGGCACTATAATTGGCCTGGCCAAAGTTGCCATAAATTCCTGAAGCTGATGCAGTCAGAACAATCCTAAAAGGAGAATCAATGTCTCAAAATCTCTTTTCCATGTTTTGATAACACTGCAACTCTAAGCCTTTTATTTTCTTTTTCTGTCCTATTACACCCGTCAAAAGCAATTCTGTATACTGTCATTAGGTTCCTACAGTCATGATTCATATACGCAAAGTAATATTTATAATAAAAGTAATCTCTCAAAATTCAACTACAAGATTTAGCTGTTTTGAAAAGAATCCCTGATCAAGACCAAATGAATTCAAGTACAAGAATATATATTCATTATCTACTGAAAAGAGCAATAAATATTTATAAACATAAAATAAAGGGCAACGTACAAGTTATGGTAAGAAACATTAGAAAAATTAGTTCTAATTATTTAGTTCTCATTACTTTGCCCCTCTCTTTCTGGATAATATTAAATGCCTCATATTAAAACAATGCCATCTCTAAAACGTGACCCCCATCTCACCCTATTTAGTAGACCAAGTAAACTAATTTCTAACATTTATTTTCAGAAACTTTGATAGTTAGGAGAAGCTAGAACTCTCCAAGAGGAACAGGTATCACAAACAATTTCCTGCTGGTAGATGTGTGTGAACCTCAGGTTAACAAGAAGGAGCCGGACAGAGTCCACGGAGCCACCTCCTGGCTCTGCCACGCTCCCGGTCACTCACACAGACACAGCCACATTCCTACAGCTCCCAGTACCTAAAGACCAACTCAGGTCGGACCAGCACTAGCGAGCTGGACACAGCGCTCATCTGTCCTCAGTTGGCCCTTGGACACAGTATCACTAAACTTCGGTTAGAGAATGAAGTACAGCTGAATCCTCACCGTTTGTATACTGCTAGAATATCAGAGAACACCAGGAAATCCGTTCAAACTGAAAAGTAGGAGGTGAAAAGAAATATAAAGTTGGCCAGCTCAGCGAATCCTCGACTAAGTGACACCAATTTAATGAGAGGGTATATGCCAAGAGTACATTAAAAGCCTGCGCTTCTCTGACTAGATCTTCCTCACTATCAAAGCACTTATCTCTCCCTGTACACAAGGACCCACGCACAGCATCCCTGACCCCCCACCCCCGACAGTCACACACAACTCTACCTTCCAAATTTCTGTTTCTTCATATGATCCCAAGCTGCCCGAGTAACTTGGAACGAGCCTCGCAAATGGACTCTGTGGATTATATCTAAAACAATATTTTTATTAGATACTTTGTCAAAAATTAGATAGGCATGTCTCAGAATCAACATAAGCAATGATTTATTTATACAAAGATGTTCATTTTATACTGAGCATTCAAAATCAACTACTGTCATATTGCTCCAAGAGTAACCATTTTTGCTTCTGTCCCAATTATGTAACCAATCAACAGTTCATACCCATTCTCCCCATAATTTATGATAAAATTACTATAATCCCTGTACACATCTAAATACAATGCCATCTTTAATTTATGCCTACTTTATATAAAAATCCACTAATACAAACATTTAAGAATTTTACACATAAAGCTGGTCCTGGGATCAAGTCCAGCATTGGGCTCCCTTCTCAGGAGGAAGTCTGTTTCTCCCTCTCCCTCTGCCCCTCCCCCCTGCTTGTGCTCTCTCTCTCTTTCCCTCTCTCAAATAAATAAATAAAATCTTTTAAAAGAAGAAAAGAAAGTAAAGGTATGAAGAGCAAACAGAAAATAAAAAGTGATTTATTTAAACTCAATCTTTCTAACGTGGCATTCCTAATGGGATTTTTCCCCTACTCATTAGAAGCCTCAAAATTACATCTAGGGGTCCCCCCCCAATTCTCAGATCTCCAACATTTTCAGGGCCCCAGACTCCTTTCCATATCCTGCTCTTGTTCTTGAAATAAGAATCGCACAAGTAGCTAAGCATGTGTCAGACTGTTAGAGTTAATACGGCTGGAAAATGCAAACAACTTCTCAAGAAGATAAAGGGGAAAGCGAATTGAAAGACACACAATCTTTTCAGGTAACTTCTGCCAAATGATTTTAAAAGTTTTCATTTATTAATGTTAAAAGAAAATAGGTTACTTCCAACTGTTGTGGTCATTTTCGGCTGTAAAGCTTATTCATCATGTTTGTCATCGACATCAGCAGAAGCAAAAGTAGGCAGAAGCAGGTTTCTCCTTAAATGTACAAATGTCTCAAATAGTAAAAAGGCTAAATGGATAGCTTTGCCCCACAGAGACCTATGTTACAAACAACTTACCCCAGTCTTCGTCACTTATCCTACCAAAAGAATTGTCCCTCAGAATTCTAAAAACAATGATATTACATAGGTTAGAAGGAGGAGCATCCACTTTTAATACACCCAAAAACTTTGCATGGACATTATCATCCTACTCAAAATGAAAAAAAGAAATACTCACCCGGCATTGTTGACCACAACATCTACAATATAAAAAAAATCCAAGTCACAAACATAAAAACAAGCATATTAATTTGCATGGGCTTACAACTCTATTTCTTTCAAAATTGGGCTTTTTCTCCCCACCATGTTAAAGTAAATAATAATAGTAGCAGAAGAGTGCTATCAGAACAAAAATTTTATACCTATAGCAAAACAAAACACACAAAAAAACCTGATTCACAAGTATCTCATCATGTCAGAGTTTTCCTCTCAAATTTACATACGTAAATGTCTCCACCTCCACCTTATGCCAAAATTCTACCAGCTTACTGATAGAATCAGCCGTTGCCCAACTCTTAGGTTCTCAGCATTCAACGGTAACCACAAGCTATCCCTCACTTAACCTCAGAATTCACTCAGAAAGTTCAAAGTTTAAAAGATTTTTCTTTGCCACTCAAGAGTCAAAATTCCAGAAAGGAAACTATTAGAGGTAGAAACTGGTGGACTATCTTAATACATAATTGTATTCTCATTATTATTATTAAAAAAAAAAAAAAAGGAATCATTTTTTTTTTAAGGCTCAACCATCATCTTAGGGCTGTTCTCACCCTATAACTTCATGCCTTTGTGGCCTCCATCCCTCTGTCAAATTCCATGTGAACAAGTCCCTTATAAGCTCAACCCAACATAATCAGAAAAATAAATCTGCTAGACAAAAAAAAAAAAAAAAGGCGGAGGAGCACATTCAAATTACAAAAATTAATGTCTTCCAGAATGTAAACATGTTGGGCTTATCCGCAGGAATGTTTCCCTATAGTAATTCAATAACCTTTCACTAAAAATAAAAAAATTTTTTTAAATAACCTTTTACTAGGAACGTGTGGAACTAAACCAGGAAGACTATCTAGAGAGGGATAAACTGAACGACACATTTGAAATCCTTCTTTCTGAAAAATAAAGATTTTTATTACATATAATTCATCTTAATCAATTCACAAGGTATTGAATCTTTATGATCCAAATCATAATTGTCTAAAAGATTCCACAGGGTCCTCTACTGCCAAAATATTTGTTTTATAAACATATTTGGGATATAATTAAATTTTCATAAAGAGCTCAGAAAATGCTCGTAAGTTTTTTAAAGTTTTTAAGTCCAAAAAAATATAAAACAAACTCAACACATTTTTGCATAAAAAATGCCACCTCGAGCCTTTTGTGGAATAAGGTAGGGTATGTAAAATAATTAATTTGTAAAAGAAATCTAAAAACTTGGCTATATAAATAAATATAAATAAAACCTTGGCTATAAAGAAAGAAGGAATTTCTTATAAACAAAAGTAAAATAAAAAAATTTGATTAGGAAGGTAGAAGCTGCTCTGTTAGTACCATAAACACAAAGAAACATCACCTATTCTTCCAAAAGCTTCTAGTGCTGTCCTCACAACCTTCTCTCCTGCTTCCACCGAATCTGGAGGAAAGGAAAATTAGTTACAAAACATCAGTAATATCCCTCAGAAATAACTTCTAAATTCTGTGGATCAGAGCACATGACAAATACTATTCACTCAACAGAATTCATTTCCACAAAAACAAATTTATATTTGCAGGCACATAACAAATCAAAATATAGACTATCTAATGTTACAAAGGAAATGTATCCCCTAAAACAATTCTTTAAAGTACCAAAAAAATAAAAAAATAAAAAAATGGAGAGGGGAATAAATAACATTTTGGCAAATACTATCCAAAACAACACTGTCTAAAACAACTTTCTGTGAGGATGGAAATGTCTTATTACTATAGTAACACAGTAGCCACTATCCACATGTGGCTACTGAGCCCTTGAAATGTGGCTAGTATGACAGACAAACTGAGTATTTAACTGTTCAATTTGTATTTAATTTTAAATAGTCCCAGAGGCACTTCCCCTTAAAGATGCAAATCAGAATTTACAAGGGAGGCAAGGAGGTACATGTTTAATTTGAAAAAGCATGTTCAATGCTCTATAACTACATATGTAAACAAACCTACTGTTTGTACATTACTAAGTACAAAAAGCAAAGCTCAATAAAATAGAGTGGCTTTCTTCTTTTCTGCTCGTCAGCCCCGGGGGAAGAGCTCATATCCCCAGAGTTGTGTGTCAAATGATCTGGTATCAACATCCCACTGTCTCTCTCTATATTCTCTGCAATCACTGGGGAGGAGCCAGGAAATATATTCCCTTCCTTGAGATCCATATAGTCCTGAGTTAGATCTGCCAAAAATAGGCACCCATCTAAAGAATGAAGAAGTAGGAGAAGCCTGCACATGAAGGCAAATCTTGGAGCAGAGTGCAGATGAAAGATTGCTGAGCCACGAGAACCTGACAAGGTCATCCACAGTTTCCTTGACATGCACGTACCCAGCCCTTGCAATGGTTATGCAAGCCTCTAATTCTTTGTATGAAAACCCTTCACACTTGGGACACCTGCAGGGGCTTCTGTTTTCCTAACTGCATCTTGATTGATTGATATGGGTTGCATATCAAAACTGGGGGGAGAGGCAAGAGAGAGAGTCTGGAATTTTTCTCATTATAAAATAGATTTTTTAAACTCCAGAAATTAAAAAAAAAAAAAAGTTGAAAACATTTTTGTAGATCCTCAGTGAGAAAAGAAGATACTAAAATATCTGTCTCATTATTCCCTAGAACACTCAAAACAAATCATATCCTATTTCCTTTCCTTTAAAATTTCAAAATCAAATGACTGGCAATCTAATTTTACCTCTGGCTAATAAAAACAATCTAATTTGCAGAAAAGTCAATAAGCACTCACCTTTTAAAGTAAATCTATTCGAGAAGGTTCCTTACAGATACTATTAGAATCGATACATCAAATGCTGTTTTTCCTCATGGCTTTATTTTAATGCCTAACTTTGACTCTTATGTTTTTATAAAGGTAAGAAAGTTACAAAGAACAATGATTACTTGTGCAAAATGGAACTTGGTGCTTGGATACCAGAAAGGAGGCATTTTACTTCCTATGCTATAGTACCATAAGAATTTTTCTAAAACAATTTTAAAAGAAGAATCTAATGTTATTCTGTAGCTAAAACGGGTCTGTCAAGAACAAGAGCATATTCCTATCCACATCATTAATAATTTACTGATTTTATCATGCACTGATTAATAAAAATGTTAAACAATATGCTAAAAGTTAAGACTCATGAAATAACCTACATCCAAAGTTTTTAAAAACCTCATATATTATATAAAATAGACAGCCAAACAGATTTGGCTAACTCAGAGAAAATCTAATCTCATAATCACACTGGAATGCTGAGACATTTGCTCAATGATTATTAATGTGAACAACAGCATTAGTTGAAGGAAAATGCAAGAATAGTATAGCTCTTTCAAATACCATACCATAGTTGGCCACGGCTTTTCCACCTTTACTTCTTATTTCTTCAACAACCTTATCAGCAGCTGCTAAGGAGCCTTTACTCAATCCCTTGATGTCCCCTCCTAAGTCGTTCACTGCAATGCAAAAACAAACAAGAACTCATTTCTCAACCTCAAAATACAAACTGGAAATAAAATCCCATTGTGAGTGTATTTCTTTTGTCACCTCTTCAGTTCCTTCCGACCCTATCCCCGTCTTATGAAACATGCCAGGAGATACATACATACTTTCAAACATGGCCCTTTGTTTCTAGAGAGAGAGATATATGAAGCAGCAAAAATATTTAAACGCAGGTTCAGGTCACGAGATTTTTAACTTTGCAATGCTTTTTCTTTTTTGAAAAGACAAAAGAATATGATTCAACCCACTTCCAGCAAAAAGAAGAAAAATATTCATAAAACAAACTGTATTAGGGTCTACCATAAAAGAAATAAAAATTATTTGTTAACAGAGATCAGAAACTATATACAGAACTCAAACGTGTTCAGCCACTAATTGATACCATGACTCCATCGTTAGATGTTTAACAACTGACCATACTCACCGCATAACATCTTGCTGTGTCCAATTATACAGATACAAAGATTCATCAAGCGTTTACTATTTGCAAGGAAATTACTACAGTGGGGCACTAAGACGTAGGAGAATGGTGCTGGTCCTCAAAGACTTTCTCATCTACTGAACGTTAAAGTATGGGTTGGCTAGAGTAATATACAGATTTCAGCAACAAGTACATAAAGACCAACAGAACTAAATAATGGGGACAAATAACAGAGTTAGTGTATGTCACAATTTAAGGTAAAATTTACAAAATAACATGCCAAAACTAATGAGAAGATGCATAGATCAATTCCAAATAACTTGAAAAAAACAATTTAATAAAAACACTTGGGACAAAGAAATAATTTACATTGCAAAATGAGTATTTTGTAATAATATTATTACATAAATTTAGAGGAACAACAGTAAAAAAATTACTAGTTAATAAATGCATGGTAATATACTAAAATTTAAAGCCTTTTAATATTATCAAATTGATGGTTGCCACATCTGGGGAAAAAAAAAACAAGATTTTTTTTTTTTCTTTTAAAGAATGTTTCTCTCCTCTCTCTCAATCCCCTTTTTTTTTTTCTTTTTTTCATTCGGGTGAAGGCTCGATGGGATTGGGTGGTTAAAGATAAGGGAATGAGGCAGGGCAAAAGCCAATGCCTAGCCACACCGAAAATCAGCTAAGTCAAATGTGTTTTCATATAACTTTTTTAAGGAAAAAGATTTTTCAGAAGGTGGACTGGAATATATTTTTCTACCATGTAGTCTTACTGTCTTACTGCAAATAAAAACTGGTATGAAGACACAAAATAATGGAAAGAGGCTTACATTATCCCTCAAGAGATTAAAAAAAGATTCTCAAGACTAAATTCTCTTAATTGTTCATTTCCATGAAATTACTCAAATGACAGGAAACAACCAGTAAAAAATATCAGCAGTTTAAGACATGCAGCTAACAGTCTTTTAAGAGCCTTTTTAACTAAGTAAGGCAAAGTTCAAAAGCAAATGGGATGTTTAGAAAGAATTGCTCCATTGGGCAATGGAACACTACCCTCAAGTGGAAATTGTTCAAAGTGCAACCAAACAGGTAAGCCCTGAAGCCTGGGTAAATAATTTACTGAGATCAGTGCCATGCAGTTAAACAGCATCAGAACAGATTTATTCAAGACAAGTCTCTATACTAGAATGTACTCCATGAACACTGGCCCCATTCATCATGCCACTGTCACCAAACTTAAATCACAGGGTTACAACCTGAACTAGAAAAGCACTTCTCAGGTTACACAGTGCAAGCCTGGGATAGCAACAATGTGAAAAGATCTTTTTGCAATTACATGCAAAGAAAAATGTATCCATACTAGGTGACACTGTTACCATTAAATGGATGGCTAAAATTCTAAGGAATAATAATAATAAAGTTTTAAAATACCATTCATACCTTATACTGGTATATGCATACTTGACATTTTCAAAGAACCAGGGGGTACACTGCAGCCTTTGATCTCGACAGAGCTTTGGGGAACACTGGCAGAACAGCTGTTCCCAGTTTCTCGGCTGAGGAAAGTCGGGAAGGGTTAGGTGACTTGCCCCAGGCTCCAAAGCTGCATGAAATGGCAAAATCCAGACTAGAACCTGGACCTACCACAATGCCACTCTGTTCCTCTAATGTTGTAAGCAAGTTTCTTTTATCCTAAAAACAATTTTTTCCACTAAACAAAAAGGGAACGACACGGAGTTGCCATACTGTTTTCACTGTTTGGCTGAAAGATACAATCACTCTCGTTCATCAAAAAGCCTCTCCAGCGTGGCCATCGTGCTTCTAAATATGTAAGGGGCCACAAAATGCAGTGATAGTTTAGACAGCAGGGTCTTAAATTAGGCTCCTGTATCTGATTTTCTTTGTCTGAACAACAAGATGGCATCAAAGGCATCCTTACCGAGAGAAAAAAGGGGAAAATTAGAAACTGATCATCCAGAGTTCTGTCCTTGGACCTCTTCTCCTGCTCGTCTATACTCACTACCCGGGTAATGTGATCCAGCCTCCTGGCTTCAAACACCATTTATAAACTGAGAATATTCAGATTTACATAGTTGTAACCTGTCCCCCAACTACAGTCTTGTCTGCCACTGCCTACTGAATACCTCCATCTGAAAGTCTAGCAGGAACATCTCCTCCCTGCCCATCCGGTCCTCCTACGGTCTTTCCCGGTCTCAGTAAATGGCCCCTATCTTCCCCTTCCCTTGCAACCCACATAAGCAAATCAGCAAACCCTGCCATATCTACCTCCAAAATATACCTAGAATTTAACCTCTTTGTACCACCTTCACCCCTATGACCTATTTAAATCACCACCATCTCTTATGTGGATTATTGCAGTATCTTGATAGGACTCTCTGCTTCCTCTTCGTTCTCTCTCTCTTTAATGGAAAAAGCCTAAGAATGTACAAAAAGAGTTAATAGTATAAAAGCCCCAATGACCTCATCATCCTCCACTTGCATTCTTGCTCTCCCGCAGTCAATCTCTACACAGAAATCAGAACCATCCATTTAAAGCTTAAATCAGGTCATGCTGTCCCTCTATTTCCATTCACCAATGGCTTCCCATCTCAATCAAGGTAAAAGCCCGTCCTGACTCAAAGCTAAAGGATCTGACACAATCTGGCTTTCTGTGACCTCTGTTCTCATCTCCGAGTTTTGCTCCCCTCGATGACCTTGCTCCCGCTGCAATGGCCCTCTTGCTGACCTTGAACACAAGTTAGTCTGCTCCCGCCTCAAGACTGAGGCACCAGCTGGGCCCCGGGTCTTCTCCTGGCACAATCCTTCCCTGCCCCCAGGTCCCTCCTCAGAGTTCTCTTCCAGCCCATTCACTCTTTTTCTCCACAGCACTCTTCATTATCTGATACGGTTTTATATACGTATTGACTGTGTTTCCCCAATGCCCCCCTAACTAGAATGGTAATCTCTATGAAAACAGGGACCCCACTCCATCCCCTCAGCTCCCAGAACAGGGCTTGCTACATGACAAGCACCCAATAAATAACTGTTGGACGAATAAAGGAGTCCATATGATGTTGTCTATTAACTGTATAAAATATTTTTAGTTTTCCTTTTTCTTTTTTAAGATTTTATTTATTTATTTGACAGAGAGAGAGATCACAAGTAGGCAGAGTGGCAGGCAGAGGGAGAGGGAGAAGCAGACTCCCTGCTGACCCTGGGATCATGACCTGAGCTGAAGGCAGACACTTAACCGACTGAGCCACCCAGGTGCCCTTATTTTTAGTTTTTCTATCATTTAAAAATGATAAACAGTCCAGAGCTATTCTAAAGCTATTTTTAAAGGCTGCCCCCATAACCTGGGTTCGTGATAGTCACAAGAAGCACCTGGGGAAGCTGTGGGCATTGTACATATAGCTCATTTATTATAAGCTGGAATCCACATGTGCCTTCTTGTGATCTTTCTCCATGTGTCATATAACTTATTCATTTAATCAGCATGTAGGTCTTTTTTCCCCTTTATGTATTTATTTGTTTAATTTAAATTCTAGTTAGTTGGCATTCAGTTCAACATTGGTTTCAGGAGTAAAGTTCAGTGGTTCATCACTTACGCACAACACCCAGCGCTCATCACAAGTGCCCTCCTTAGTGCCCATCCCCCATCTAGCCCCTCCCCCACCCACCGCCCTCCATCAACCCTCACATTGTTCTTTGTTGTTAAGAGTCTCTCATGACTGGGGCGCCTGGGTGGCTCAGTCGTTAAGCATCTGCCTTCTGCTCAGGTCATGATCCCAGGGTCCTGGGATCGAGCCCTGCATCAGGCTCCCTGCTCAGCAGGAAGCCTGCTTCTCCCTCTCCCACTCCCCCTGCTTGTGTTCCTTCTCTCGCTGTGTCTCTCTCTGTCAAATAAATAAATAAAATAGTAAAAAAAAAAAAGTCTCTCATGATTTATTTCCCTCCCTCTTTCTCCCTCTCCCGTAAGTTCATCCGTTGTGTTTCTTAAATTCCACATGAATGAAATCATCTGTTGTCTTTCTCTGATTGACTCATTTCCCTTACCACAGCATGCTCTAGCTCCATCCACAACACTGCAAATGGCAAGATTTCATTCTTTTTGATGGCTGAGTAGTATTCCAGTGTGTGTGTGTGTGTGTGTGTGTGTGTGTGTGTGTGTGTGTGTCTTCTTTATCCATTCATCACTCGATGGGCATCTGGGCTGTTTCCACAGTTTGGCTATTGTTCATAATGCTACTATAAATATCAGGGTGCATGCACTCCTTCGAATGTGTATTTTTGTATTCTTTGGGTAAATACCTACTAGTGCAATTGCTAGACCATAGGGTAGCTCTATTTTGAGCTTGGTGAGGACCTGCCATACTCTTCTCCAGAGTGGCTACACCAGTCTCAGCATGTATGTCTTGACTGATCACTAAGCAAAGCACTAAGCTTACACTTGAGAGAATACATCAGTGCCTAAGGCAGGCTCTTTTCTTTAAGAATCTACAAAAGATCCTTAAAGAAATCTGAATCATAGACCTGTACCTCTGAAACAAATAATACATTATATGTTAAAAAAAAAAAAGAAGAAGAAGATAGCAGGAGGGGAAGAATGAAGGGGGGGAAATCGGAGGGGGAGACGAACCATGAGAGACTATGGACTCTGAGAAACAAACTGAGGGTCTAGAGGGGAGGGGGGTGGGAGGATGGGTTAACCTGGTGATGGGTATTAAAGAGGGCACGTTCTGCATGGAGCACTGGGTGTTACGCACAAACAATGAATCATGGAACACTACGTCAAAAACTAATGATGTAATGTATAGTGATTAACATAACATAATAAAATAAAAATTAAAAAAAAGAACCTACAAAAGAAACACGTCTTATGTAAGGAGGCTAGAATGCCCTTGAGTGGGCAAGACTCAGGCTCACTTTGACGCATCCAGGTCATGAGCATAGCAGCTAGCGCATGGCGGGCGGTCCCTACCATTGGCTCGGTTCTCTTCCCTTTACAAAGGCCTTGTTTTTGATGTCACTTAACCCCCACCATAATGCTCGAAGCTCGATAAGGTGGCTACTAACAGTGAGAGAGGCCATGTGGTTATGCGGCACAGCCAGGACTGGAAGCGTGACCTGACTTCGAAGGCAGGGCAGTGTTCCCACCATGGTTCCCCTTTCAGCTGTGAGGATCACACAGGGGCTGAAAAGACGGGCGCTGGCATCAGGCCTCGGGAACCTAAGAGTCATCTTTACCAACCACTGTGCCACAGCAGCACGGGAAAGAAATCATGCCCATCTAAAAGGATCAGGATTTCAACTACCCAAAGGTGCTACTTCTCCACTTCAAGAATTGAAAAGGTTCTGCCATTCTAACGGTCAAAAGAGAGGTTCTTCTTGCTGGACCACTTGAGTCATCTTTGTGTTCATGCCCTCAAGAGAACACTCAAGACTCAGAGTCCTGCCTATGACGCAACTACTGAGAAAAGCCCAAAACAATTCCATTACCAACATTCACTTCAGGCATGTGTAAACATTTCCTGTAAGATGTAGTTTATACAACGCTGAACATCCCTGTTGTAACTATCAGCCAAAGGCTGAGCACTTCTTACACCAGACTGAGATGTCCCATAATTCTTTATATTACGGAATATAAAACATAGCAATCATATTAACATGAAGTTAGAGAATATCTTCTGTGATGCTTGGCCCAGGAACTTCCTCTGGCCAACGAAATGGGAAGGGCAGGGGCATGCTATCACAGAAGAGATTTAGGAGGCAACAAGTGGATCCACTGGTATTCTCCCTCCATCCCAAGAACAGCAAGGTCCCAGAGAGAAGCTGCTCCTTTAGTTGGGATCCTGAAATTAGGAAGACACTGAGAGCAGAGACACAGTTGACTGGAGGCTAAAAGGCCACAAAAGCATGCAATAATTCTTTACTATTGTCAGCCATTGAGATTTGTTAACCCAGCATAACCCAGCATAAGGTGACTTATATGAGAAACAAGCTACTCTATCCTTTTGGTCTTACTTCTTATGGAACTCTGAGCTAGCCATAAAATTAGGAGGAATCACTCTTTCATAGACAAGATACTCTGATGTCATACCCTCCCAGGTTTATTTATTCCCCTACTTTTTCTTACTCATGTAAAAAAATACGCAGGGCAGAACAAAAACAAACGAGAAACAGTAGTGTGTGCGATGCAAGCTGGAAGCAGGATCTGAAAAGCTAAACTAGGGGGTAGCAGTGGCCAGGGAAGAACACAAATTGCAGTTGGTCTAGAAAGTTCACAGGTAGGTCGCAGAAAAAAAGCAGTAGAAAAAAATCAGCCAAAAGCTAAGCCGTTTCACATAGATCAACTTTTCCCCTTAACCAAACGAAATCTGGCTCTTCAGCCAAGTATGACAAATGATTTTCCAAGATACAAACTTTCTGTCCTGCTGGACTTCACCAGCGCTTGCTGCAATGACAAAATAAACAGACACACTGGACCTCTTTATCTTTTTGTTAGAACTCAAAAACTCCTGTTCTGAATTTAATAAATTCAGCAGTAAGAGATCAATACAGGAAAACTGATCCACACGAACACATGTTGCTATAAAAGTCTTTACAAAATAAGTTTATAAACTAAGATTATATCTTAATCCCACAAAAAATAGGAATTTATTTGACCAATCTCGAAGACACACCTGTCCCCTCTCCCACTCCCCTCCAGGAAGAGTCTATGTCAAACAACAAAAAAGATCCAATGAACAAAGTACCTTCTTTGCAGAGGAAATATTCTAAATCCTTTAGGAGCTACAGAAGATAAAATGGGAGTCCTTACATGTACAGAATTGAGCAGAAAAAATGTAGATAAATCAAAAGTTATAAGGTAAAAATATTAAGTAACGGATAGAAAAAAAACAAAAACAAAAACAGTACCAACGTGGGTCTGTGGACCCTGACAATGAAGTATCTTACAAAAATCTGGCAAACAGGGCCTGAACTATACACCCTCTGGCTAAATACCACAATGTCAAAATTTGTGCTTGCCACAAGAAGCAGATTGGATTAATAGACGGTGGATATGTCTTTAAACAAGGAACATCCAAAGATTGTGTCCCTTCCATAAAGATAAGCTACATATCTACCCTGAGGGAGAAGAGTATAATTAAATGTTCTGCTTGAGTGTTCTTTGTCTAGAAAACCGGGGTGTATAACCTTTTTGTTATGCATGTCTCCATAAACAAATTGGGGGAAATTTGTCTCTCTCTTTCCCTTAATAAGAGGTAGAAAAACTGTCATTAGGAAGTCCTTGTGGGCCAACAATTTTATCCCAACAGATTATTAGTTTATAATCTATAAACTAAGATTATATCTTAATCCCACAAAAAATAGGAATTTATTCAACCAATTTCAAAGACACATCTGTCCCCTCCCCCACCCCCCTCCAAAAGAGTCTATGTCAAACAACAAAAAAGATCCAATGAACAAAGTACCTTCTTTGCACAGGAAATATATATAAATAGAATATTGCACAGGAATAATTAGAGACTAATAAATATTAGGCCCTATCGTCTGTCCTACCTACCTACCCTGCACTGAGCACTCATTCAATTATTGCCCACAAAGGCTTGGCGGCAGACAAATCCACTCCTGCATGCACCACATCATACCAGGCCAAAACATTTAAATTACTAAAACCTCCCACCTTGTGATCCTTCAATACAGCATCTTCCAACCGATGATCCATAATAAAATTCATGCAACTGTCCCTTCAACGAAAACTTTTAACAATTTGTTGGAAAAAGCTCCCATATAAAAAATTTTGATGAAAGAGGTTTAAAAAGAAAAAAATAAAAATACTCTGGATTCCCTGACTCCAAACTTCTAGTCCTCAAAATGCACTTCTTATTCTCATCAATACATTTATACTTAAAGGGATTCATCTTGAACCAGCCTTCTGTCTCAAAAAATTACAGCTCACAGTTTTCCAAATTCAAGAATTTCCTTTTATACAATGAATGCCTGACCATCTTTATCAATTCTGTTTGGCTGCAAATTCTGTGAAACTAGTCTACTCTAAAAAAGTAAGTTAGAGAGTCAGCCTCAAGGAGGAAAAGTTTTGCTGGCAGAAGAAATAATTAGTGATGAAATTTGACCTTGACAAACTATTTGACGTAAAGACAAAGGTGACTGACTTGTGACGACAGTACTTTCCATACAAGCTACTCATTAAAAAGAAAAATGTATTGGGGCGTCTGGGTGGCTCAGTCGTTAAACGTCTGCCTTCGGCTCAGGTCATGATCCCGGGGTTCTGGGATCAAGCCCTGCATCGGGCTCCCTGCTTGGCGGGAAGCCTGGTTCTCCCTCTCGAACTCTCTCTGCTTGTGTTCCTGCTCTCGCTATCTCTCTCTGTCAAGTAAATAAATAAAAATCTTAAAAAAAAAAAAAAGAAAAGAAAAGAAAAATGTATCAACTTACCAACAACGGATGCACCTCTTTCTGCAAAAGCCAGGGCATAGGCTCGGCCCAGTCCTAATAAAAAACAAAAGCATTAAGAAAGTTGAGCAAATGTTAGCACTTTGGGGGTTCCATTCAAATCAACCCCTATTTTAAAGTAACTGGCGAGCAATTAACTGTATTACAGTGACAGAGCCTTCCCTGGTACTCTCCCCATCTAACTCACCCTCTTCTACTTACAGAGGTCAGAAAGCTTAAAACTGTATTTTCCACCTATTCTGCCTATCATTTCCTACCCCCCTACCTAGCTGCTAGGAAGCTCCAAGGGAACTGGGTTCCACCATTATAGGCATTTGCACATCTGGAAGGTGGAAATGAGGCAGAAGTTAGCTTATGGTGACTTCAGGCTGTTGCCATTGGTTAAGAAGCTGCTTTCTTTAAGTCAATCAGAGAAAGACATGTATCATATGACCTCACTGATATGAGGAATTCTTAATCTCAGGAAACAAACTGAGGGTTGCTGGAGTGGTGGGGGGTGGGAGGGATGGGGTGGCTGGGTGATAGACATTGGGGAGGGTATGTGCTATGGTGAGCGCTGTGAATTGTGTAAGACTGATGAATCACAGACCTGTACCTCTGAA